>NC_069739.1:4048180-4053180 GCF_027358585.1 Pangasianodon hypophthalmus
GTAGCCTGAGACTCTCTCCCGATCAGCACACACTGCGTTCTCACAACGCGGTCATCAGTAGCTACCTTCCTTTTCCATCACTGCTGGATCTCTTTCCATCTTTTACATTCAGGATTCAGGAACGTTGCATATAGGATTGAATGAATCGTGTTCATTCAGGGTAAAGCTCCACCCACTCTCAACTACAAACCCAGTTCCTCACCATCATGCAGTATGTGCTACAGTCCAGCTCCATCTAGTGGACGTGCATTTCCTTCTCACAGCTCTGTAAAAATCACACACACAGCAGATTTTCTGTCTATCTGCTAATCTGGAATAAAACATAATTCTGTGTTCTGTGTCTTTCTATCCCTTTTGTTCTCTTCCTCTCTGTTTCATAACGTTGTGTAATATTGTATACAAGCAGATAAGTTATTTCCCCATTATCATTCTGTACTTTCTGTCCCATTCTTTTCATTCTCTTCTTTTTTTTTTCTTTTTCCTCTATCTTTCTGTCCTTTCAGTTCTGTTGTTTTTTATTCTTTTCTATCTTTCTGTTCTTCTTTTCTGTCTTTCTGTTCTGTTTTTTTTATTCTTTTCATTGTTTTTTTCCTTTCTATTTGTTCTTTTTGTTTAACACTTAAATTCTTTGTTCCATTCTTCACATTTTGTTCTCTACTTTCCATTCTTTCCATTTTGTTCTCTACTTTCCATTCTTTCCATTTTGTTCTCTACTTTCCATTCTTTACATTTTCTTCTCTACTTTCCATTCTTTCCATTTTGTTTTTTATGTTCTTTACATTGTGTTCTCTACCTTCCATTCTTTACATTTTGTTTATGTTCTTTACATTTTGTTCTCTACTTTCCATTCTTTCCATTTTGTTTATGTTCTTTACATTTTGTTCTCTACTTTCCATTCTTTCCATTTTGTTCTTTATGTTCTTTACGTTTTGTTCTCTACTTTCCATTCTTTACATTTTGTTCTTTATGTTCTTTACGTTTTGTTCTCTACTTTCCATTCTTTACATTTGGTTCTTCATGTTCTTTACGTTTTGTTCTCTACTTTCCATTCTTTACATTTTGTTCTTCATGTTCTTTACGTTTTGTTCTTTACTTTCCATTCTTTACATTTTGTTCTTTATGTTGTTCTCTACTCTCCGTTCTTTACATTTTGTTCTTTATGTTGTTCTCTACTCTCCGTTCTTTACAATTTGTTCTTTGAGCTCTGTTCTTTACATACCATTTTTTACTCCATTCTTCTCATTCTGTTGTTTTTGTTGTGTTCTTTTTATTCTGTTCTGTACATTCTGTTCTTTATGTTATATCTTTACGTTCCCCGGATCATTAATTACTTTCCCAGAGCTCATGTCTCTGAGCACAGTACGCAGTATTCAGTGTGAAATATCAGAACTGGAGATGCAATGAATCGTGTAGTCAGTGGAAAGCGCCACACTCTCAGCAGTGTGTATTAAAGCGCCATCTGCTGGATGTGCAGGAGTTCGTACATGTCATTATCATGATGTAGCTCTGGAAAGCATGAAGTTAATGCTATTCCATGCTCTGTGTGTGTGTGTGTGTGTGTGTGTGTGTGTGTGTGTGTGTGTTCTAATCTGGGATCACGTGCAATGTTTCCTGTCTCGCCTGTTTTGACATCTTTCTTTGTTTGTTTCAGATTTTTCTTCCATTCTTTTCATTCTGTTCATTTGTTTTGTTCTTTACATTCCGTACTCTCCAGTCTGTTCTTTCGGTTTCATTCTTCCCCTGTCTTTTGTTCTGTTCTTCCCTTCCCATCCTTTTTTGTTCTGTTCTTCCCTTCCCATCCTTTTTTGTTCTGTTCTTCCCTTCCCATCCTTTTTGGTCTGTTCTTTCAGTGCTCCACTGTTTTTATTACATTCTTTTTGGTCTGCTCTTTCTCTTACGTTCTTTCCTTTCTCCATTCTTTTCATTTTATTCTTTTTATTCAGATTTATTTTGGTCCTGTTCTTTCCCTTCCTGCAGTTTTGATTCATTCTGTTACATTCTTTTTGCTCCCTTCTTTTCACTCTTTCGTGTTCCTCTTATTTTTTATCCATTCCTTCCATTCTGTTGTTTTCCTTTCCTTTCCTTTTCTTGAGGAAGCAGGTGAGTGGGCGTGTAGTTCTCTGTGTTGCTGAGGATCCTGGGAAATGGAGTTTGACTGAGGCTAGCAGCGGCAACCTTCCTTTTTTTGGGACGTATGATCAGTTATTTATGATGATGAGGAGGAGGATGATAATGTGAAGAGTTTTTATCTTTAATGAACAAATCTTTTCTCCTGTAATCCTGTGAGGCTGTTGAAGGTGCTGCTGTCACTCTTTTACACTTCATTCATAAAGGACAGAACCTCAAGTCCAGAGTACTTCCTGTAGAGGGCATTGGTCCCTTACTTTATGCTGTCTTCTGAACTTGTGAGCTGATGAGTGTTTATAACAGGCGTATTCCTGTTGAGCAGACGACAGAGGGTGGTGTTGTGTTGCTGTAGTCATGTGGAACGAGTGCAGAGATGAGAGGACTAAAACATGCAGGATTAAGCCATTGTAATATTTACATTTCTAAAGTTGATTTTTCACATTATCCTGCACTATGTAAGAGTGCTCCTAAAGCACCACTGAAATCAAAATGGCTGCTTCAGAGCTTTCTGAAGCTTTTCACAAAACTAACAAATAACAAGAATTGTTTAGCAACAAGCCTACCAGTGGGGTGTGTCGAATGTACAGCAGGATACACTCCTCGTTAAAGGGGAGAGAAACCATCCATAGTCTCATTAAACTCTTCACTAGTTTATATATTTAGCTAGTTCACTAAGTTACTCTCCGATTTGTTTAAATTGGGCGGGGTGTGGCACATCTCAGACGCTATTGGCTGTTGTGTAAATCACTCAAGCATTTCAGTACGCCGTCACTGACTTCCTGTTTCAGAAGGAAATATGTCAACTTGCAGAACTAAATCATGGCTCTCAAGTCGCTTCATGGGGACTTTAAAAGAAAAGGATCTATTTCTCTTTTGTTGCATTTACATTGCCGACCAATTCTGTTTATTTTCACTGAATTATGAGACAGATTGAATATTTTTCACACCTTGGATCTTTTTTCACATCTGGTATGAACCACATTCAGTTGAGGAAACATATCTGTTATCTGACCTGATTATCACATCGCATCTTGAATTTCCTGTTACTGACCTTTTTTTTTTTTTCTTTTTCCCTTTTTTCTTTTTTTTTCTTTTACCAGTCTGTAAGGGGAAACTACCACTCAAAAAACTGCAAGGTAGCTACAGAAACCTGTGAGGACTTAAGGGCTTTGACAGAGTGAGGATGCAGAGTGAGCTCCAGGGCCAGTGTACAGTGAATAAAGAGTACAGTAATCGTAATGGAATCACTCATTCTTTCCAAAATCACGCTGATGCTACTGGTAAAAAGTTGCCGTTTTTAGCAGAGTGTATTTTGGCGAGAGAATGATGTAGACACAGGAATCAGATGGGACCAAAAAAAAAAAAAAAATCAGGACCAGGTTTAACACTGCACTCTGTCGTGTTCATTCTCAGCACTTTTATAGGTGCTAATTCGGATCATTTCCTTAACGGGAATACGGGAACACAAACGCTAAATCTGCTTCAGCATGAAGCCATTTCAAATGTCGCATGTCACAGGACGTGCTGAACAACACTTCTGTTGCAATACTCATCATTCCATTTATGCTATTCACCGTACAAACAGCACATACATACATAAATACATACCTTCCACCCTGTTTATTCCCAAACTCCATCTTTTCTGTATTAAAAAGACAATAGAACTGTATCATTAGGAGCAACGTAATTATACAGACTTCATTCTTTAATTCTTTTCATTCTTTCCCACAATTTCACAAGCCATTCTCTCTTTCAGTAGACTGGAGTTGGCCAAATCTCACACCGTCCAAATCTGAAGCTTCTGATGCCAGCAGATTGGAGATCATTTGGATGACTTATTCTCTCTCTCTCTCTCTCTCTCTCTCCAATTTATTATCTCCCTGCCCAAATTTTATGAGCTAAACATCCATAGAAACTCAATCTGGTGTAGTAAGAGGTCACGTTAACCACAGAATCCATGCCTGTGTGGTCAAATAAGGCCACTAGCTATTTGTCGGAGTCGGTTTTATGGGAAAACAGAGCCGAAGGACATTTTCAGTCTGAGCTAGACTCCAGTAAAAACACAGATATGTCACCAGCCGCTTTTTTTCAAGGTTCTTAACAACTCGTATTTCTCTGTTGGACTCCATCGAGGCTGTAAAGTTGGCGGTAGTGTAATCTCACTCGCGGAGAAGTTTTAGTGTAAAGCCCCACCCTGTAAAGAGAAGCTGTGTGGGGAGGAACGAAGTTTTCGATTTAGTTGCTGGCACAAAAAAAAAAAGGGTGTGTAAAGTGTTATAGGTCATATTTACAGCGCTGTTGGATTGGGATTGGTCAGAAGGTGATGATTAATCTGAGAGACAGAAGCTCTGACAGGAGCACAAGCAGCAAATCACAAGTTTACGATAACGCGCTAATGCGCTCGCTCCGATACGTTGTTGTTTCTGTAGTAATAGTACGTTGTACAATGGATGTGCCACATAAACGGATAAAAGAACCCACGTGTAATTGTTGACATGGTGATGTGAGACATCTGTTTAACATTTATGGAAGGAGTCTCCAGTGTCAGTGCGTTTCTGAGACAGGAAAGTCTTCAGGACAGACGAGTTTATGCTTCCTGGTGTCTCGTTAACATAGGAATGTTATCTGCGAGAGGAAAAGGAAAGATTGGTGAAGAAACCATAAGTATGAACTGACTTGTTTCGTGGACGTTCCACAATATTAAACGTAACTATAAACGGATAAAAAGTATAACATGTTGTCCTTTTAATAAAAACCAAAAGAATGAAACACTTTGGGATGTTCTGTTACAGGAAAATAATCAACTTGTGGGTGCTAACAGTGACTCCGCGTCATCACACCCCCTCGATTGTTGTTGATTATTTTCCTGTAAC
>NC_069739.1:4055680-4265680 GCF_027358585.1 Pangasianodon hypophthalmus
AAGGACATTTTCCACAGACACTTACACAATGGACTGAAGTAGTGTGTGTGTGTGTGTGTGGGTCTGAAAACTAGAGATGTATCTCAACCAGATGTACCAACATTTCTAAAATCTGGTTAAAAGTTAAAAAGAAATTATATTAAAGTTTTAATTTTGGTATCTGATTATAAACTGAATAGATTAGGTTCATGTTCGTCCAACAGTTTGTTCACACTCAGCTAGTGAGATTTCACACGTCTTTACACTGACTTTGTTAAAAAAAAACACTAAGACGAGATCAAAAAAGTAAATATAAGCATTTCTTAAAGTTGAGGTGCCGTTACATTATTAGCGGAAAACCCAATTTTGACCAAAAAAATGTTTTTTCATCTTTTTTTTTTTCTTTTTTTAATGGCAGGTTTTCCCAAACTGCAAGACGTTAATTATGTTTCTTTAACCAGAAAGGATTTTAGGATTTGCATCTTATAGTACAAAAGTATGATAATTTATCAATGTGTTTAAAAAATGTTTGAGGTAAGAGTATAAAAATAACTTTAAGAAGTTTAAGGAAACAGGAGAAGTTCTAAGTGTGTGAGAGGCTTGTTTGTCTCTGTAGGTGGTTGTGCGAGAGACGCTGCAGACAAACGCTCGGCTCAGAGGTGTGTGTCGTCTTTGGTGGATGATTATCGGCTTCAGTCAGCCTGATGTGGAAAGAGGCACTTAAGGAAACGTGAGGTGAGTGTTGAAACTCGAGCAGTCAAAACCTATTCACTCGCTCTTGTGCGACTGTTACATCACACACATTGCTCTTAAAAAAAAAACATCATCAGAGATCATCAGATACGCGTGTACAGATACGTTCATCTCAAATAGACATCAGCGTGATAAATCAGTGAAAACTGAAACACAGATTTGTTCCTTATACTGAATTTATGTAGTCAGTTGACCAGAATCATATGTTTGCTGTCTGATCTGATGTTCACTCTAGTGACAAGTCGCTCATGTCGTTTAGAGTTGCAATGTCTCCTGTGGGCGTGGCATGGCCAGCGTTTTTTATTTTTGTTTGTTTACATCAGATGAGAAATGGTAGTAGTAGCTATATACAGCTTCTAAAGCTAACTAGCTAAATACAAATTAAATGGTGCGAGTTTAATCAGCGTGAATCACTGGCTGTTTGATTTACATATTACTAGCTTCGTGCACAGATTAGCAAAGCAAGCTAACTGTAATAGCTTTCTTTTTAGTGGTAAAGTCTCTATACATGCTTAATGAAAGGTTGTTTATGACAGGATAAGACGACGCCATGGTTAAACATTTGACAGGTAGGAATATAGGTAGGATCTAATGTTGCGACTGAGGAACCGAGGAATCGTTCGAGCTAGATGTTTGGATTTGTCGCTTTACAGCATTCCTAATTTGCATAGAATTGAGAAAATCTAAATTCAGATGTGGCTGAAATCACGGCTCTGTGTCACGCAGGTAGAGACGCGGAAAATGTCTCAATGTCACTTTGTCAGTGTGAACGCAGGGTGGTTTGTTTTTGTTTAAGTCCTGAGCTGAGAATCTTGTAGCTACCATTTAAACTATATGCCTAAATCCTACATCACTTACACACTCATTTTATTATCTCGGCTAGGGGGCGTGGCCTAAAATGTGAACATTAGTGATTTAGGGAATATAGCTCCAGTTTCATTTTTGTTATTAAATATTAACTTATTCTGCTTTTAAAGAAGCTGAGGATGTGCTAAAGGAGAAAAGGTGTTATGAGAATATCTCTTAGGTGAGTGTGTGTGATGTTAGCTACATGTGTTAGTGTTGTTGCTAAAGTACAAAACTAAAAGAGCTGACTTCGGACACCAAACATATCTGGGCTGATCTGCTACATTTGCGATAAAGAAACAAACTGTATAAGAGAGAGATTTTTTTTTTTCCCCTTAAGCCTGAGGATGTGCATGATGAAATGTAAGCCATTATCCCACCCTGATGCCTGGAGATGTGCCCTAATGAGAGGTTTCGTTCCAGTCCTACTCTAACTAATCAAGCCCCGTACGAGTGTCTCAGTACTCAAGCCAGATGAGCCAGACGGGATTTGGCACGAAAACATGCAGGCGGGAAGATTTCCAGAAATTTCCTCCCTGCTATAAAGTCTGCAATCAACACTGAATTGGGTTACTCGTCTTCCAGTGAAGACACTCGAAAAGAGGTTTGTGTGTGTGTGTGTGTGTGTGTGTGTGAGGCAGAGCGCGATGCTGATGAGCGAATACTGACTAGGAAATATCAAAGGCACAAAGTACTGAACTTCAAGTAAACCAGCGTGACTCTCTTCCCTTTATGGCATATGGTACAGATACTCTATCTGTTAATACTGCTGCAGTTCATACACACTTCCTGTTCCCAGCCTACATTTTTAAGCAGAGGAGTGGATTTGGCTGTGCTTCGTCAAATATGAGGTCACTAGGAAAAGACGGTAATAAAAGTGCGCTACTATAAAATCTGTTACTGTTTTTTTTTTTTCATAAGTAAAAGGCAACAGGCTTTAGGATGTAAATCCAGTCCTTTTTACTAAAGGCTGTACGTGTACCAGCCTGGTTGTTTGTCTGGCGTCAGTCCCCGTTGGCTCTGTGGAAGCTGGACGAATCCCCAACACCTCCCTGCTGAAAATGAGGCCCAAACGGATTCTCTTGTCTTTTTACGGTGGCCCGGAGAGGGACAGCTTCTTCTGCGTAACTCTCTCAGCCAATCAGCTGCTGCGCTGCAGTCCTGAATGTTAAGAAGCCCCATTCAGCAGAAACAATGGGGAGGGGGCAGGGGGGAGGGTTAAGTGTTGCACGTCACGCCGGCGTCCTCGACGTGACCGCAGTTGGTTTTGCCCCAGCCGGAGAACTTGCACTGGTGGATGGTGTCCTCGGTGCCGATACACGCCACGTCATCCATCCAGATCAGCCCCGTACCTACAGGCAGACAGACAGAGGATGTTTAAACAGGAAGTTACAATTAACACCATCTTCAACAGTTTTCTGTGGTGTTTTTTGTTTATACTTCTTTCCACTTTGGTTAACAGCTTCCTGCGTTACCCACAATGCTGTTTGACTACCTGCTGATGGCGGTGCAGTGGGATTTACATAGAGAGAGCAATGCAGCGGCGCTTTAGTCCTCTAGTCTGTCACTTACTGTATGTTATTAGCAGCTATGAATAGTTGTTTCCTCCAAAAAAAAAAGAAAAACCCACACTGTCTGAAACCAGTAAGCGCTTTGCCCTTCACTGATACAAAGCACTGACACTGGAGACTCCTTCCAAACATGTCTCCTTACAGAAAACTTCACCATATTGATGATTACACACGTTTTTAAACTCGTGCATGTGGAGCGTCCACCATACGAGTCCCGGCGAATGAGCTGTTACTATAGAAACGATAACGTATTAGAACGAGCGCATTAATATAAACCTTCAACTAATGTCAGAGCTGCTGTTATAGAAAATTAATCAACACCTCTGTCTTCTGACCAATCAGAATCGAGGATTCACCAGCGATGGCTGCAGTGGAGGCTGGACTGATCTCTGAAATAAAAACTGGCGATGATCTGAACGTCTGCCAGAGATGAGCCGTCTGACAGGAGTGTGTGTTAGCAGAGTATCCTGAGTGATGAACCCTGGCATGCACACACAGCTGGATGAGCCTCTGGAGTCTCACACACACACACACACACACACACACACACACACTGTGAGAGGTGAGAAACGCTACACTCATTACCTGATGTTTTTCTACTTAGGCGAAACTACTTCCAGACTGCAGACCCTGACAGCTTTCATTAACGACTCGTCTCTGTCTGTTTTCTCGTGGCACTCGCGCATGCACTCACTCACCACTCACTCTGCTTTTCTCGCCCGTCTACGACGTCATCTTATCTTGGATTTGATGAGAGATGTTCAAACAACAGGGCTCTCACCCAGTGATTCTGTGACGTGAACAGAAACAAAAGCGCTCCACAGACAATCCGAAGTTTTAACAGCGAGCTCAGCCGAACTTTTCTCACAGATTTCCACTCGTCTGATCTATATCTTAGAGCTTAGCTATATATATATATATATATATATTTTTTTTTTTGTAGCATCTCCAGGTCAGTGGCTTTAGCTTGGACAGCTAATGTTGATTTAATGTTGACTTCGTCTTTTGACAAACACACAGAATGCGTTGATATATTTTAGTCATTTGATTGTTAGTCTAGATTTAGTTGATTTAAAAAAAAAAAAGGACAGTAATTTTAGTCTAAACTAAAGGTTTTAGTCCCCACCCCCCAAATCTTCCCCATAACACAATGTTTTAATTCTCTCTTAGCAATTAAATTCTCGATTCTGACTGGTGTTGATTAATTCTCTATAACAGCAGCTCTGACAGTAGTTCCAACTGTAACGCACGTGATTGGTTTATATTAATGGGCTTGTTTCTATAGTAACAGCTCAGGCGCAGGGTCTTGAATGGCAGATGCTCCACAATCTAAGCCTAGTGATAAAAAATGTGCTGTTATTTAACCAAGAAAAATGCCAGATTATTGATATAGTGAGGAGTTCTGTAAGGAGATGTTCATCTCCAGTGCACATACCTGAGAACAGGAACTGACTCTATCCCATGGATGCTCTACAATATTAAATATAACTGTAAATGGATAAAAAGCACAGTGTTTCATTCATTCAACAAATTAAAAATCGCAACTTTGTGGAAAATCACTGTGGTATGAGAGAAATAAAACACTTCAGGAAATGCTGTTATAGGAAAATAATCCATTGTGAGATACTGATTATTTTCCTGCAACACATCCTGTAGTGCGTTATTCCTTCTTTACACCACAGACCTGTTGAAAAACGTGTAAGCGTTGATGTGAAGTTTTCTGTAAGGCGATGTTTATTTACAGTTGTGGAAGGAGTCTCCAGTGTCGGCACTTTGCAACTGTCGGATATAAGTCTGTAGAAAAAGTTTTCACACCAATTTTGCCGTGTAGCTTAAAGTGTAGCTACATCTATGTTCTTTTAAAAATAATAAATGTGTAGTTATGAGTGTAAATCTGGATCCACCACCAGATCCTAGGAGTGTAAGGGGTTAAATATAGCTGAATTACAGCAGCACTAGTGTTACTCCATGGTTTTTTTTTTTCTTTCCTGCACGAGCTGCTTGTTGTGTGCGTCCCTGACTGAAGAGGTGAAGAATTGAAGTGAGCAATTTTTTCATTCCTCTTCATTTGGTTTTCATTAAAAACTGGAGCCACTAAAACTGCCTCCTCCTCCCTCTCTTCTCTTCTCTTCTCTCAAACAAAATTCCTGAAACTAACTTCAGAACTGCTCCTTCAACCACCTCAAGACTTCCAAAATGGCCTAAAAACACTAAATCACTTCAAATTTTTAAAAATAAAAATCAGTTGGGCGGCGAGCGCTGTGGAGCTGCAAGTGTACTTACGTTTACGTTGAGAAATTCTTTAAAATACAGAACATCATAATCAATAGATCATATCTGTATGAGACTGTAACTGTAATAAACAGGAGCCAAAACTTTACAGTAATGAGGCTCCCAAGGTTCTGTAGCTAAGTGAGCTTTTAGAGAACGTGTATTTCACTTATATAGCGACAGTTTGGTCTCCAAACCTCTCCAACAATTTTCATCTTTATTTAAACACTTAGAGGTGAAATGTTAAAGCACTAAATCTGACGGGTGCTATACGAGTTGACAATTCGTGTGTTTTTTTTTTTTTTTTGCTTTTGTTTCACATCCAAATAGTAAAAAAGGTGCACGACGCTGGCCAGTCGAGCGCCTCTGAGAGACTTCTGATCTCATAAGAGCTTACAG
Organism: Pangasianodon hypophthalmus; assembly: GCF_027358585.1. Classification (NCBI taxonomy): domain Eukaryota; kingdom Metazoa; phylum Chordata; class Actinopteri; order Siluriformes; family Pangasiidae; genus Pangasianodon; species Pangasianodon hypophthalmus. The sequence continues at coordinate 4,061,500 of NC_069739.1, forward strand.
ATGTTTGCAGCTGTGTGGTAGAGAGACACAGAGATGATCAGAGAGTCAAAAAGCTCATCAATCTTAGAGGGGAAAAAAAAAAAAAAAAAAACGAACACACAACCTGGCACAATATTTAAATCTTCCTGGCACATCATTTGGAACGAGGTGAATCCACACTCTTCAAATGCGTGTGTGTGTGTGTGTGTGCGCCATCATTACAAATCTGGATTAGTTTGGCATGTCAGGGCATCACACACACTGTATCTGTCCTCTTGCTGTCCTCGTTATAAACACTGCAGTCTCGATACACACATGAGCTTAATAAGTGAAAAATGAAAAATGACTGCAGTGTTTTCTGAAAAAAAAAAACAAAAAACAGCGAAGCCTTTTTAGGGAAACGCATGGAGCCGCTCCGAAAATCTGAATAACAAATCCAGCCGTTTATAATGAACTCTTATCCTGACCTCATGCTTCAGAAATCTCCGCTCATTCAGCTCCTTTAAACAACATCGGAGCATGAACGCTTCATCATAACAGCCCTGATTTCCTCACGTATAGATTCTTCTGTTAGCAAACATTCCTATAAATCATTTAAACGATCGGAGCTATAGCGCACTTGCGGTTCAGAAAACCACGTAAATATTTTACAGCCAGTTTCTTAGCATGATGTGTGTGAACTTGTTTTGGAGACTATTTGGGGGGAAAAAAAAGCAAGACTTTTTTTTTTTTTATTCTATACTGAATAATGAACAGCTTGATTTAATGGTTCTATAAAAAAAAAAAAAGTGTGTGTGTGTGTGTAGACAACAGAAAAAAGCCCTGAAGCAGTTCTACTTTCATCAAGAAAGTCACACTTTATAAATATGCAAATTAGAAGTGGCCTTATTTGCATATTACAACCCGATTAAGACTTGTATTCTAAGTAAGGAATGAAACACTTGGCCAGGCGTCGTAGACGTTCTAACACGTTATCGTTTCTATAGCAACAGCTCATTCACGGGGACTTGTACGGCGGATATGTATTGCTTTATGTAAACGTATTAAAACCGTCTGTAATCGTTGATATGGTGAAGTTTTAATGCTTATAGAAGGAGTCTCCAGTGTCGGTGCTTTGTAACAGTCAGAGGTAAAGCTGTAACTACGTTTTCCAACATCTTCAGGACAGAGGAGTTTGAGCTTTTTGTGTTCGTTCAGTAACACAACTGTGGCAGCGGGGGGGCGTGGTCAACACAACGTGTTCAACAATGGCTACGTTTACATGCACATCAAATTCCGTTCAAGGTCTGTATTCGGGTTGCAGTCGTATTCCCAATGTTTATATGCGTACAGGCAGTATATATTCCTGTATACATGGTTGCGCCCGAGTTGCCATTCCTAAACACCTAGCCTACAGCTAAGCATCTGTTAGCACCCACAATTCCTTGTGGAGTGAGCATGCGAATGTGTCTCCTTTCAGTGGATTTTCTGAATAAGGTGTTTACATGCAACAAATTTCCAATTAAAACAGGCATATTCCAGAAAAGGGAATCGGAATTTGAGGAATCAGAATTTTGTCTTAATCTGAGTCGGGTAATCGGATTCTGGCGTTTACATGCATGACTCAATACTGATTAGAATATCGCCAAATTACGATTGATATCAGAATATATTAATGTGTGCATGTGAATGTAGCCAATGACAAGCTGTGTGTTTTTTCTTGTCTTGTTAGAGAATAAAAAGAGAGGCTGGTGTGGGAACGACTGCTTACCGCTGCTATGAAGTAAACTTGTTTCGTAGACCTTCTGGAACATTAAACGGATAAAAACTATATCGTTCTTTAATAAATTAAAAAATCGTTGGCAAATTACTGTCTTTTCCTATAAGAGTAATAAAACACTACCAGGATGTGCTGTTATCAGAAAATAATCCACAGAGACTCCGCTTCACTGCACCACAGTGTCGTCGATTATTTTCACGCATTTTCCACGATTACTGTACGGAGAATATGAACCATGTGAGATGGGATGTATGCGGATAATCCCTATCCGCGTACAGGAATAACGATCAGGTGTAAAGAACTCTCGGATCTTCAGGAGTCGCGAGAGAACGCAGAGAGCAAACAAGGCTGGATAAATCATTCCACTATCTCACACACTTTTGGTTGTATCTGGAAAATCTATTTGCTCTTTTTGTCAGACTGATATCACAGCTCCAGTGTGTGACCAACGCACATCAGAGTTTTCCTAATAAAGCTGTGTTAATATCAGCAGTGACACGCTCTAATATACACTATAAACCCTCTGCAAAAACAAACTGGTGGCCTGACTGGAACTCTTGGCTGCTTTGGCTCTTTATCTGACGCTGCTGCTAAAGCAAGTAGAAGCTCGGCTGCCAGGAAAGTGTGTGACTTCACTGCCGGTGGTGTTAGCTAGGAGCAGCTGGCCAACACACACTTTTCCACGACACACTCTGGCTTTAAGAGCGAGTGTCTTTAGAAGGGACGTTGTGTTTGCAGAGCTCTAAACACTGGGAATTAAATTCAGTAATAAAACAAGATTAAACATGTAGACGTGATTTTGTAAATATCTGTCGTATAATTTATGGAGGGTTTGTGTGAGGTAGGGCTCTCAGATACAATCCGTTCACACACACACACACACACACACACACCCACACCCCAATATGTACGATATGCATAAAGCATTAAACTGATTTCCAACACCAGGAGAAAAACAAAAAGTATTTGCCTAGAAATCTGTACTCACTTTGTATACTCTCCTATTATTACCAACACATCATATTTTGTGTGTGTGTGTGTGTGTGTGTGTGAATCTGTGGTGTACTGTAAGTGTGTGCCTTGCCTTGTCCGAACCGTCTGGTTTTGTGAACCTCTCGTGCTCCGCGGAATCCCAGCATCCTGCACACCACGTCCCCGTCCTTCTTATCCCACACGTCGTCACACACCGTCCCCCAGCGGCCCTCGTGAAACACCTCCACCCGGCCTTCGTGTGCCCCTGAGCCGTTCACCAAACGCACCAGAATGTTTTCCACTGCAAAACACACACACACACACACACACACACACACACACACACACACAGTGTATTAAAGATGAGCTTACACACAGTGCTGCCTGAAGAAACACATGATATTTTCTCATTAGTCAACACTAAACGATTAATTCGTGATTATGTGCAACGAGTTATTAAACAGAACCTCAACCAGAATAGCATCAGATGAAATATTGACGTGTGTATAAATGTATACACGCATAACTTCACTCACTTGGATCTGAGAGAAGTCTAGACACACGTGGCAAACAGGTGTTTCACTCCGAGCTTGCATGAGGAAGCAATTTCTTTACCAAGTCAGCCTTCGTTTTATTACTATTATTATATTGTTTTTTTCTCCGAGATTGGTGTTCGAACATTTCTGGAGTATTTCTCAGGCTTGGGTTGGGTTCAAATCGCACGTGTTTCTCATAGCCTAGATTTTTGCCTTTATTCTTTTTTTTCACGGTGTCACGGTCCACATTTGTAACACACGTGTGCAAAAATGGATGAATGAAGCAAAGAAGCAGCGATTGTTGTGTCCGGACTGAATTTTGTCAAGCGACAGTTTAAAAATTAGCGCTGTGGGTTGGATCACATAAAATTTCATGCTTGAATAAAGCTCTTTGGTAGAGGTGGTGAAAGGACCAAGATTCTTTACTCAGGTAAAAGTAAAATGCTCTAAATAAATACTCTGATAAAATAAATAACCGAATAATAAAGCCAAGATTTTCGGCAGATAAAGTCGGTGTTAGAGTGTGTGATTTCAGCGATCTTATATATTATTACTTATGACACTGTACACAATCCCAGTGAAATGTTGGCAGAATTCCAAAACAGTCTGTGCCATAATGTGTATTCTCCATGTCAGATTATACGATGAAGATCCTCTAACGATAGACCTAGGATTGATCCGTCATCAATCAGCATGATCCGGAAAAAGCTCAGGCTCGCACAAACACAACGACACTTAAAGTGAGCTTGAGGTAATAAGGAGATTTGTTTCTGTCTATTAGCATGTTTCGTTTACATTTCACCATTGCTACAACCATATTTGTACCTTTCCGATGAGTTTGGTGTCATACTATGCCGTCCTCCTATTGGTGACTTTTAGACTAGCGTCATAGCAGCACTCACACTAAGATTTTAATCGAAAACTTATCACTAATCTAACAGCACTTTGTACGTCGGCTATCGTTGGTCGCGGTGAGACTAAATCGGCCGCCGATGTGTTCAAAGACCACTGATCTCAACTCACAACCAAATAATTCCTTTACAATGTGCCATTTTATCTTCGTGAAATGTAGTAATACTATACGCTACATGGGAAAAGCTACGAGGCATTAACAACAACGGTGCTTAAAGTTTGCAAAATTCTTTACACAAGTGGAATCCAAATAAATAATCTGGTGAAGTACAGCTTAAATTCTTCATTCAGGTTAAAATGGAAAGGGATGAAGTCTTCATTTTACTAAAACTATGTAAGTGAAATTACGAGAAATATTCACAAAAGAAAAAGAGGGCTGATTTTAATAACTTGAATACCTTTTTTTTTTTTTTCCTTTTTCTTTCTTTTTTAGTGTTGTGCCTCTTTCAGCAAAGAACATGAGAAAACATTAGCTATGGCTAACTAACAATAACTTCTTTCCTAATCTCTAACTTTAACTAGTACGATAACTCTGACGATACAAACTAGCTGAATGCTGATAGCTAGCTTGAGTGTAAGTAGCAGCAGATAGATTACAGTGATGAGGATTAGGTCTGATTCTTTCATCAGTTTAGAAGATTTCGATTTGTTAGGCAGTTAGATCAACTCATTGGAGCTTTCTGATAATGAAATCACCTTATGACTTTAAAAATATATGACTGTAGAGAAATGTAGCAATGTAGAAAGTAGAGATTCTTTTGAAATGTAGGTAATTTAAAAAAAAAAAAAAAAACTCAAGTAAAGTACAGAACTTAAGTATAGTAACAAATTAAAAACCTCTGCTCTTTGGTAGAACGTGCAGTATAGTCTGTGTGACCTGAAATAAACCAGGTTGTTTGACTGAAAGCATCAGATTCCTACTCATGTTTGCTAAAATTTGGCTCTCTGAGATCTGTGCAATGTTTATTTGTGTAAGAAACTTTCGTTTGGAAGTAAAAGCTAGTCCAGCTGTGGCACATTAGCCTTGATCTCTTCCTCAAGGTCTGATAGTCAGCTTTAAGTCTGTAAGAAGTCCATAGGATGAGATTTTATTACTGTATCATGGTATCACGCACGAGTGTAACTGTTCCACCAGAGATTGCAAATACGGAAATAGCTATCATTTCTGTAGTCTCTGTGAGGCTTTGTTTACACAAACACGAGATTAATAAAGGAGGACATGGGACGGCCGTGCGTGGCGGCCTGCATGCTGAGAGCTGGATGGACATCTCCTAAATGTATAACAGATGCTGTGCGATTCTGGGAAGCAGAACTTTCTCTGTTCTTCTGATTAAAGCAGCGTGTGACCCAAGAACACTCAGTAGATCATTATAATTCAAACATCTGCAATTTCAATGAAATGAAATGTACAATATTTTACGGTGAAACAATTATGTTCGTATTTTCCAGAATTTTTACTTTTGTTGCAGAAACAATTTCAGAGCCAAACTAGTACGTTTACTTCCTTTCAAGTCATTACACGTGTCAAAACAAAATGCCAGCCAGAACATGCTGCGTCTTTTTCATTGCAAAATCAGGAAATAAACACTTCCAGAAAGCGTCAAGCAGCTCAATGCTTGATAAACAATTGCAATAAGGGCATAAAAGTGTCAAAATCCTGTGCATCACTCTCCATAGTGCTTAGTGCATATGCGACTCTCTTATCCCAAATCATCTAAAATATTTTGAAAGCTGGATCTGGGAACAATAGTCGATTTGGCTGGACTCAGGACTTGAATGCAAGCCAAACCCTGCTAATGCACACATGCACAAACACTATGAGTATGTTATTAGCAGAGATGCTCTCTCCTGCTGTGAACCACATGGTCTCTGATATAAAGCAGTCATTTGATACACTAAACCCTCTGCAGGGGGAAAACACATAGGAAATGAAAATTGTAGCTTAATCCATGGTGATACACCATAGTTAAGCAAACTTGTCCTCTTGCACTGACAAATGGGCATTCTGAAAGTCAGAATATGAACTCCATACCCTAGGACTCATATCATTCCTAGATTTAATGCTGTTGGATACAATGTTTTTAAAGCTGTCTGATTTATTAGAGACCCACAAAAGTAGAACTATAATCAATTATCTCTTAGCCTTGCACAGGACCAGCTCCAGGAATCAGAAAACTTTGGCCTCCAGAAAAAACTGGCTCCATTCGACTACATCAGTAATCAGTGTAACCCATCCTCTTGACCCCTCGTCTTTTGTCTCTCCTGTGGTTTGAGTCCTACCTAGAGGGGTGCTTGTATCAGGTGACATGGAGACAATCTACAGCTGCTCCATGCTTACTCTCTCTCCACTGGTGATCCACAAGGCTCAGTGCTTGGTCCCCTTGTCTTTCCACTCTCTGTTTCCACTTTCTTGGCAAGTGAATGCCTTTCCAATCTGTTTTGACTCATATCTTGTCATGTACAGCAGCTCATCATCAGTATAATCCTCAAAGTGCCTGCTTATATTTTTATCGTTTGTGATTTAATCCTGAGCTTGGGTTACTGTCTGTCCGGAGTTATGGATGTTCTCCTCCGGTTCTCCGATTGCCTCCCATCTCTCAAAAACATGTCAGTAGGTGGATTTGCTACTGTGATGCTGAGGTTTGTGCTGCCCTGATGGACAGATGGACTGGATGCATTCCCACCTCATGCCCAGTGTTCTCGAGCTCCACCACGACTCCGGCCAGGATAAAATAGTTAATGAAGATGATGAATGAATGTATATCATTGAATAATCCTTTATTATCCTTGGCACATGTTGCAAAAAACTTATTTGGTCATGCAGGCTCATCCTGTAACACATTTGTCAGAGGATCTGACAAAGAGACCACTCAGGTTCTGTTCAGTCTCTTGTTATCCTAAGTCTTGATTGCATCGACTTGCTCCTGGCTTGTGGATCCCAAATGCAGCAGGTTAAATGGTTTCCAATATTCCATGGCTCATTTATATCACTCCATTACTGAATTTGCTCCACTGGCATCCTGTAGATGTCCACACTAGATTAAAGACCCTGACACTGTCCTGTGAAAGTTATAAATGGACCGTGATGGCAAAGGTGTGTGTATTTGGGTTCTGATTGAGAACATGCCGTGTACACTTTGCTACTGCTTTTGTTGATTTATTTCCCCCCTCACTGTGGACCTGGTATCTACTTTTGTTGGTGGTTGAGGCAGTTTTTCTGGTCGCTGCTGACATACAGCAGGCTTGAGCTTGAGCAGAAGATTTTTCTGGCCTGTAATCCAGCTGGCCTGATATCTGAGTCAAGGACGATGCTTGATTGCACTCAGCATGTGTGTGTGTGCTCTGCTTTGTGCTACCGTCTCTTGGTTCCACATGTACAGTCTTTTTGTTTTTGTTGGTAGCAGGGGATATTGTTCTGCTCGGGACCTTCGGTTTTGTGTTCACGCCATTTGTTGCCAACGTTCTTCACGCCTCAGTCCACCCTGGCGTTCTGGTGGCATTACAGACTGTTGTTGGTGCTCCAGCATTGGATATCAAAAGCACTGTGACCAGCACGACCATGCTGATATGAGCACAGCCTCTAAAGGGTTTTTGTTGTTGTTGTTGTTGTTTTGTGTTGTCTTTTGAAGTGATTCTAAAGGCGCTGACTTGACTTGAAGACTTGAAGGCGCTGACGCAAATTGCAGAAGAACGTTGAAAAACAAAACGGCGCAGTAATCATGGCAGCTCTGCAATTATTTGATTAATGGCAGGAAAATGACTGCTGTGTATCTAAAACAAGCGTTTTCTTGCCTAGATTCCATTACAACATCTCTGTTTATCCAAATCAGACCTCTGCCTGGAAAACAAGGCATTCTCTCTCTGTTGCTAAGATTCTGCAGAGACAAGCTTAAACTCATCTCAGTTTAGGGCGAGGGCTCATCATGTGATCAGTGCCAAAACAACCACAGAACATTAGCATAATTACTAATGCTAACCATGCGACTAATGTAAAACAACTGCCCGTGTAGCAGTTCATCAAAGCTGTGGAGCTGTTTTGTCCGAGTTTCTCTGCAGAAACCGAGACTGCAGGCTCAGGGTTGGATCTTTAAACACGTGGCGCTTAAAACACTTGTGGCAAACGTGCAGAGAGGAAACAAATGGCTTTCTCTTTCAAAGAGGAAATGGAGGATTTTTTCTGTGGTTCTGAAGAATGATTAAATATCTTAGTGGATTAAATCAAATAACCTTCATAATTGATCTTTTATCCGATATTTCTTTTCTTTTTTTTTCCCCTCTGACAGGAAGGACCAGCTGACAGGGAAGTGCTTTATCGACTCCAGGAGTCATTTTATTTTCAGTCTATAAACTGTATTACAATTTCACACACTGATGTGTATACCCATTTTCAAAAAAAACTGTTCCTTTCTTTCAGGATTCTGTTCAGGACATGTGGAACTAGGCTCTGCCCACAGCTGAACACCAGGAACCTTTACTGGACCACAGGAACTTCAGGCATGTTTTTACCAGAGGAACCAGAACTGATTTGAATTTATTGTTTGTAGTTCCAGAAAACATTTTATTTCCTGTTCTGCAGTAGGTAGGCCTGCTTTTCTTGAGGGCTGGGAACTTGCACAGTGGAATAAATATTGCTCAGTCAAAATGACAAACCCTTATGTCTGTCTCTTTTTTTTTTTTTTTTAAATAACCTATACACAAGGAACCTTTACTGGAACTCTACTGTGTGCTCAGTGTATACTTATATATTTTCTGTAGCAAGACTGTATTGTTTACAATCAAGTAAAACAGTTTAGAAGAAGCGAAATGCATGAAATCAGAGCTCAGAAACCTGATGTGTGAAGTGATCGCTTCTCAAGATTTTGCTCTCACACACACTCGCCCACACCACGTCACACAGACTGATTTTTACTAACCAAACCATCACCACTGCAATCGTTCATCAAGTGCAGATAAATCACTTTTACTCATTTATTCAATGCCACTCAAACAAATCTGTGCTAAACTAGACTAGAATTAAACAAACACATGTGTGCTAAATTCATAAAGCAAAGGACAGCCTGCTAGAAACAGTGGTTAAAAAAAACCCCACAAAAACTCTTAAATAATTTTCAAGAGAGACTTTGTTCATGAGATTAACCTTTTACCCTACAGCTGGATATTATTTATCTGATGGTGTGATTAGATTTTTATACAACAGTAAATAATACTGCCATCATTAGATTGTTTAATAGAATTTACTGTTTTATATTTTAATAAATACTCATTGGCAGATGGCCTGGTGACGGTAACTCTGCTCCATCACACCATCCTGTCGTTGATTGTTTTCCTATTCCTTAAATAGTCTTGTATTGGCATTGAACACCACCACTGCCAGCTACGACATATTTGTTTCCCCTAAATGATGTTAAATTGTGAAGAGAGTTCATCATTCTACATAATACACACTTTTTGTTTTTTGAAATATCATTTTGTTTTTGTTTTTTTTTTTAAACCCGCATTTCCTAGTGGGCGATGGTTTATTTCACGGCTTGTACACATACTTGTTGAACTCTGTTCACAATCCTACTCACACACTTACTGAAAACACACCACGTCTCACACACATCCTTACACACACTGCACTTGCACTCCTAAACTTCTGAAACCAATTCAAGAGCAACAATAAATAAACAGACAAACCGCCCTCTCTGCTCCGCCAGAACATGTCGTCACAGAAGGAAATCAGTTAATCTGTTTCACCTGCTCCACGCCGTCCAAACACTCTCCTCAGTCTCAGTGCTTACTAACCTCCTCTAATGAAGACACTCAGAGTAAAGAAAACTGGGGGTTGGGTTTGGGCTCTTTTCCCTCATTAAAAATAGTTTAGGATCAGATTTGGACAATTTAACTAGATTAAGTCCTACAGGATTTATTAGAATAATCCGACTGATACAATTACCCCCTTCATCCAAACTCAAACTTGAGGCATCTTTCCACCAAAGCAACCGCATCTGATTTAAATTTTTGGTTTGTAGAAAACGGTTTCATTCCTGCTTCACCAAAGGAAATATGGATCATTTTCCAGACATCGGGTATTTTACGCATGTTCCCATCAGGGGAACCACAACATATTTTAACACCTGGGTAGTTCTTGTTTGGTGTCCAGCATTTGTATGGAAAAATCTGGCAACCTCAGAGGTGAGAAGTAGACACAATTTCCATAATGTGAATGAGGAGCCAACAAAGATTGACTTAACTCAATAACTCGGTTCTGAATACAAGGAACTTTCGCCCACTTAAATATCCGCAGAGTTATGGCCTTTAGTGTAAATGTGTAAAACCACCAAGTATCCTTTTGTCATCTTGCGTAATGATATCAAGCTGCACTAAAGAAAAATATCGATTCTGGTTACCCAAAATGGCTGCCCCAATAACATTACAGTGTTCTTCACAAACAGTGACGTATCGCTCATGGTTATAGGTCACAGATTAAGAACTGGAAGTGGTTTGAGGCAGATATTTATGGACAAGACTTTGTGTAAAACACTCATTATCATGTTAGCAAAATTAGTCTTGTAGCTTCAGGGCAAAAGTACAGAAGAAAACTTAAAAAATCAGACTGTAATGAATCCCACAGTGAGCTGAAGTGAGCAGCGTGTGCTGGCTGAAGAACGAATGTTGGCCCACAGCAGAAATGACAGACGCAGAGCTTCAATTGAACAAAGCTTTCTGAATGAAAGACGAGCGAGGAGAATGTAAAGCATGCGTTTGATCCCTGAGCTGCTCTCAAACATGTTTTGCAGAAGAACTGCAGCGGCTGTCCAGAGAGACGAATGAGATCACTTTGAAAAAACAGCATCTATTTATCGTTCAGACCCAACAGTGCCAACCCGGTACTCTACCTGCAGGTTTACAAGGCACATTTCCACTGCAGGGGATCAGGAACCTTCTCCAGAACTCAAGAACTTTAGGCATGTTTCCATCAGAGAAACCAGGATGGATTTTAACTTTTGGTTTATAGTTCCAGAAAACTTTAGTTCCTGCTCCACTGCTGGAGATCAGGAGCTCTAGGCAGGTTTCCGCTAAGGGAACCAGGATGGATTAAAATGTTTAGTTTGTAATTCCAGAAAGCATTTTAGTTCCTGCTCCACTGCTGGAAATCACTAACCTTTTCCAGAATTCAGGAACTTGAGGCATGTTTCCATCACAGGAACCAGGCCTGATTTTAATTTCTGGGTTGAAATTCCAGAAAAAAATTTTTTAGTTCCTGCTCTAGCTTAGGAAATCAGGAACCTTTCCAGAAGTTAGGAACTTTAGGCCTGTTTCCACCAGAGTAACCAGGGTGAATATTAATTTTTGGTTTGTAGTTCCAGAAAACTTTAGTTCCCCCTCCAGAGTAGGTACTTATTCTGAGGAGCAGGAACTTCCAGAGTGGAATATTGCTCATAAGTTAAAAACAACAAACCCTGCTATTTGTGTTTTATAACTTGTTATTACTAACATTTGTTTTACATCAAGAGCAGCATGATGTAACTAACAAAGCAAGACATAAATCTCAGCCTCCTCTGTGTTTATTGTCTTGCCATACTTTTGCGGCTAACTGGATGTTTATTTTATAGTCAGTGTATTTGCCGTTGGTGGAGATGCAGCACAGGAACTTATTTGCCTGGAATTGTGTTGCTCTCTTTCGCGTTTGGTTTGGGCAAATGGTTTAAAAGAGGAGTAAGAGATAAAGGAGAAGATAAGAGCTCCTACCTGTCTTGCCTCCTTGGTCCCCTCGGTCCCCTTTCTCTCCTTTGGGTCCTCGTTCTCCTCTCTGGCCTGAAAGAGACAAAACAGTTGTATTAGTCTTCTAGTAAATTCTAATGTGTACTGGATTATTAGAAAAGAAACGTGAGCCAACACACCCATAACGCACCCTGTCTAACGCGGTCATTATTAGAGATAAATTGCTGCCTTTCATTTAGAACTTCCCTCTTGGAAAAAGGTTCCTCACGGGTTCTTCGGATGGTTAACAGTTCCAGCCTTTCAGATCTACCTTTCAGGTTCTATTTAGCAACTTCTGCAATGGAAACCCTCTGCTGAAGTGTTCTTCACAGTAACTTCAAAGGTTCCTCAAGAGGAACAATCCAAAGAACCTTAGACATTTCCCTCCATCCCCCCTGCCTCCCCAAAGAATGCAGATTTCTCTTGCCTACATTCCTCTTAAGTAAGACTTCTTTCGTGCTCAGTTTTTTTTTTCCCCCTCAACTGTCAGCATGTTTTACATTTAATCCTGTATGCAATTGTTTTGTTTTTTTTTTTGGACACAGCGGAACTTCCAAGGCTGAAATTCACAGGGTCATGGCAAGGATTTTTTTTTTTTTTAAAAACAAAGCTTTTGACCAATCTGATCACATGTTTGGGGCCAAGCAATAGAACAACCATGGAGGACAAAGTGTCGGCAAAAAATTACTAGGTTGTGAGCCAATATGAGGAAATTTACAACATGACAATCGAAAATATTTGTCAATGTTGCACGGTAACATTAAAGAACATCTTGTCTGTTTTGGGTAAGTTCACCAACATCCCGCTTTAACTGTAGCGGCGTACACTCAAGTCTCACATTGAGCTCAAATTTTCTTTTCCTCCAGAGCTACGATGAAAGCAAACAAGTTGTTATGGCTACAGTGTGGATGTCACGTGAGCTGCCTTTTATTTTCTTCTTTCATATCAGCACAAAAGTTGCTCCGGCCAATGCATTTTCTGTTTAAAAAAAAAAGAGAGAGAGATTGGTGGTTGGTAGGAAAGTATCGAATTCCAGATGAAACAGGATTTGATGCCAAATATGGATGATTTAATGCACATAAAGGTGAGTCATGGCTAGAATGAAATGTCCTACCTGTAACCAGCCACATTTAAGGTTTATTGTATTTGGAATTTGGGCCAATACGACTCAAATGCAACTAGCCATATCTAACGCTGGTGCCAGTTTTTTGGTTGAAAATGGCTCAGCTGTGAGTTCTGGTCCATATCATATCTGAGATGTGTTTTAGCAGTCAGACTCGGATGATTTCATCGCTGTCATTCCATGATTTGCTATATGGAATGTTCATACCAACCATGCGATTAATGTTAAATAACGAACTATATAGCAGTAAAATGAAAGAACCCGCCCAACCTCCCCCCTCCCTTCTGAATCAAAATGGCGGACGTTGATTAAGCATAGCCAGTATGTCTGAGTTTCTCTGAAGCGGTGACTCCAGGCCCAGCGTGGTCCTGTCTCTCTCTGAGTTTGAGTTGGCCTGGCTTTATCAGAGCTTTATCACGGAGAGAGGTCAACACACTCACTTGAGGAAGAACAGAACGCATCATGCTAATGTTACAGAGAGATAAAAGCGTCTTTAAGTAGCTAATACATGTAGACAAGCTCATGGAGAAAAAGGAATGCGCTTCATGAAATGTTAATCTAATAAACATTCCTCGCTAAGTCAAAAGTCTTAAGATCATAAGATAACGTCATGCAGAAATGTGAATCTCTTTCAGATCTCTGGACCAACTTCAATCTACATTCTAGTGAAAGTTCTTTACTTGGATAGCTGATAACATGTCCAGAACTGATATGCTTGTGTAAAGAAAATAGTGGACGCTGTCCAAAGTAGACTAATTAAGCTAGATTCAGAGTTTATACACATTTCATGTACGTAGGACTAACAGCATTACCACAAAAACGGTGTGTTGTAATGTGTGCTGTCCAAAAATCTCACTGACAGGAACCAAAAAGTGCCAGATATTCAGTAGTTTTACTACCCTGAAGCACGTCCATGTCATCCCCTCTTCTGCACAGCAGCCAGTTTGTTTTTGTGAATGATTTGGTCTTGTTAGCATTCAGAAGCCACGCTTTGTCTTGTTTCCGACTACACTACATACTGTATATTTGCTACATTAAGAAAATGAGAGAGATCTATATTTAGTAGTTATACTATTTTAGCAACCGTCAACTAGCCTGAAAGAGTAGCTAGGCTATCACCACTGTGATGAAAAATGTAGTCAGTGAAACTAGCTAGCGTAAAGATCTCTAGCAAACAAGTCCATGTTAATATAAAAAGAAATGGTGTTTATCAGCACTACTCTGTGACTTGGTTAATATGTCAGGAATAAAACACTTTCGGTCATGCTGTTATAGGAAAATAATCAACAACAGGGTGGTTTGATGGAGCAGAGTTACAGTTTCCACACCAAAGCTGATTATTTTCCTATAATAGCATGGCCTGAAGTGTTTTATTCCTCTTACACACACAAAAAAAAAAATTGCCAATGATTACAATACTTCATTTGTTAAAGAATGACATTATACTTTTTATCTGTTTATAGTTACATTTAATGTTGTGGAACATTCGTGAAACAAGTTAGTTCCTGTTCTCACTTACTTTATAGCAGCTATAAACGGACGGTCCCTCACCAGCCTGTCTTTTTTCTCTCTCTTGAAGTTAATACAACAAACAACGCAGCTTTTCGTGTTACCGAGAAACCGCGAAGACTCTCCTGTGGTGGAAAACTTAAAGCTACAGATTTACCTCTGACTGTCACTGGAGACTCCTTCCATAAATGTCAAATAAACATTTACTTACAGAAAACTTCACAGTATCAACAATTAAACCCGTTTTTAAATCTGTTTGAGCGACGCTCTGGCATACAAGTCCCTGTGTATGAGCTGTTACTATGGAAACGATAACGTATTAGAACGAGCGCAGTGAGATGCACCACTGTCAGAGCTGCCGTTATAGAAAATTCATTCTGACCAATCAGTACTTGCAAGTTATTATGTTGGGGTTGTAGCGTTGCTGCCACTTTGCTACTGGGAACTGTAGTTGGTAAATCTAGCTAGCTAAAAACAAGATCCGAGAAACTGATAGTCTCGAATAAGGTCAGTTATTCTGGTTACAGCTGAGGCTTGCTGTTTTACTCGAGCTGTAGTGCTGTCCTCACAGCTCCAGGTGGGTTTGGGAGGGAAAGCATGCAGGCAGGATTAGAAATAACCTCCACACGGCTGTCTGTGGTTTATAATGGGCACAGAGAGACAGCGGGAGAGAGGTTTGAGTAGGTGGTTTGGGTGGAACACATTATTATGAGAATAATACAGATGTTTGGTGTGCTATAAGAGGCAGGAAGCTTTCTAATCTAAGCGAGGATGATGATACCTTCCCGCTCCCCACACGCATCCGTCTCCTGCTTCAAATCTCACAGCACACCAAAGTAAGCACAGGCTGTTTGCGTTTCACACCCCGCACCCAAAACCACAGAGGACTTCAAAAGCACTTTTCAGCACCAGGATACGGAGAATCAAAGACTTTCCGTGTTACACAAATTGACTTTTTCATGGTTAGGAGGTAGGGAATGACGGATTAAATACACACTTGTACCATGCAATGCTATTTCCATGGTGTGTAGTGAGAGTCCACTCTGCTTTCTGCCACAGAGATAGTGATACTTATAGTCAGGCATATTGTAAGGTTCGCTTCCAACCTGAAGTTTTTAGTTTAAAACTATAGTATTTTGAAAGGCAGGATTATTTGTCTGATGTCTGGTGTGTGATGACCTGATGATCTTACGGTGAATTTTCTTGGTAAAGCCATTATTATTTTTTTTTAGTTCATAAACCTGAACATGGGGTCTAATTGTTGCTTTTTTTTTGTTAATCAGATCTTGATTAGCTTGTTTTGCTTCTTGTACAGTGTGGGTTTGGGGGAAAAAAATTCAGCAGGATGTTATCTGATCACCTGGGTGGTATAACTCCGGGACAGCTTTAAATTGAAGTCATTTCCAGAACTTTCACATTCTTGTTATTTATCCCGTGGTGTAGTTCTGAGTGGTCGGGTTTTGGCTCAGAGCGAACTCATTTTGTTTTTCGATTCCGGAGTTTAATGAAAAGCAGCGAGTGTGAAAGCCACTGGCTCTGTTCTCCACTCAGGCATGAGATCGAGCGCACAGCCAGGTTCAGCTGGCTGAAACACACATTCGAACAAATCCAGTGTCCCACTGATGAAAACCTGCCTAAATAGAGCCATTTTGTTAAATTGGGTTCAATTAAGACTTTTAATTTAATTGCTGTTCCTGTTTAAATCCATCACACAGCTGTGTACAAAACAGGCTTTACAGTCTGTACAAAGAAGTTCCAAATTAAATACGTTTAGGAAGCTACAGAGCTTTACTTATCCAAAAAAACCCATGAGGAACTCTGTAAAGTGGAAATGGTAGAGGCTCTGTCCTGATTTAGATTTATCATCAGATGAAATACAGATTGGTGTAACTGTTACTGAGGAGGTTGTTTGTCTTCGCTGTAGATTTGGAGGCAGAAGATCAGGAGAATTTGAGCTGCTTGTGAGACTTGACTGTATGCAGCTACGGTTAAAGTGGGACTGTTATTTTTAGTTACATTGAAACAATGAAATAGACAATAAAATATTTTCTATTTAAAATGTCAAACATCAGTCACTCACAAGACTCATTTTTTCACTGGCACTTTGTGCTCCATGTTTGTTTTCTCATCTACCTTTTGTTTGCTTTGTTTGCGTCAATCTCATTGGTCAGGATGTAAGAAAAATAAAATGAATTTTTATAAATTTTGAAAACTTTGAAAGATTCATTGACTCACTTTCTGACTCATTCGCTCACTCACTGAATCACTCTCTGACTGACTCTTTCACTCAATGACTCATAACTCATGAACTAAATCACTCAGTGACTCTGTGATTCACTCACTCAATGATCCGCCTATCAATGACTCACTCACTCACTCAATGACTCAATGACTTACTTTGACTGACTCACTGAAAGAATCACTCCTCAATCACCCAGTGACTCACTCACTCACTCGGTCTCACCCTCTCTGTGACTCATCCAGTGACTCACGCAGAGACTCACACAATGACTCGGTGAATCACTACTCATTCCTGTACATTAGTTGGCAGTATACACTAAAACACGTACCATTAATCTATTCATCATCTCTGAGCAAGGCAAGAGTAGCATGGAGCTCACTCACTGACTCACTCACTGACTGACTCACTGAGACTCGCGCAATGACTCACTCACTCACTCACTGACTCACTGAGACTCGCGCAATGACTCACTGACTCACTCACTGACTCACTCACTGACTCACTCACTGACTCACTCACTGACTCACTCACTGACTCACTCACTGACTCACTCACTGACTCACTCACTGAGACTCGCGCAATGACTCACTGACTCACTCATGTACATTAGGTGGCAGTATGCACAAAAGTGCAGACCATCAATCCATTTATCTCTGAAGTGAGGAGAAGCATGGACCTGTGTGTGTGTGAGGGAGTGTGTGAGGGAGTGTGTGAGGGAGTGTGTGAGGGTGTGTGAGGGTGTGTGAGGGTGTGTGAGGGTGTGTGAGGGTGTGTGAGGGTGTCGCCTTTTACCTTTGGGTCCCATTGGTCCAGTGTCTCCTTTCTCCCCATTTTGGCCATCGACACCACTAAGTCCTTGTGAGCCCTGGATGCCTTTTTCTCCTGGTATACCTGAAAACACACACACACAGTTTCAGCTTTTACTTTCCTCAGTTCTGAACAAGAGAATGGGGCTTCAATTTAAATAAATGGAAATATCTGTCCTTATCAGGTTTGGGAGGATTGCACTGTGTGTGTGTGTGTGTGTGTGTGTGTGTGTGTGTGTGTGTGTGTGTGTGTGTGTGTGTGTGTGTGTGTGTGTTTCATGCTGTGATGCAGGCCAGACCATCCAACACCATTCCAGAACAGTCTGTATAGCATCCACATATCATTATATGATAGTGAGGACACGAGAGGTCTGAAGTGTATGTGTGTGTGTGTGTGTCTGTGTGTGTGTGTGTGAGACATTTGGGTCTGAGCAATGATCTATAAGCTAATAACTTTAGAGTATCTTCACTGCTTTCCCAATTAAATGCAGAAAAAGAGGCTGTATGCACAGGAGGGAGTCTCAATTCTGAGAGGAAAATATGTAAAGACTGGAGAAGCTCCATCATTACTGAACACACTCTGTCACACACTTCACTAAAAAATGAAGCACTGCTTTTTTCCGCTTTGAGAACATTTCTCTCTCTCTGTGTGTCTGTGTGTGTGTGTGTGTGTGTGTGTTATACCTCTAAAGCCCGTCAGGCCAGGGATTCCAGCAGGCCCTAAAGGCCCCACGTCTCCCTTCTCACCTTTTGGTCCTGGTGGGCCTGTAAAATCGAGAACAAAACATTTAGCTAAAACACCAAAACAAGCCTATTTTTTTCTTTTCATGTACTTATTTTTAAATGGGAAAAAAAAACTCAGCTCACTAATGTGGTTAATGAATGAGTACTGGTAAGATGGATGGATGGAAGGATATACAGTATGGATGGGGAATCCATGGAATTATTGATTGATGGAAGGAAGGAATGAGGGAATTGGTGGATATACAATATGGATGGATGGATCTATGGTTGGTTGGATATACAGGATGGATGGATGGATGGATGGATGGAGGGATGGATGGATAGATAGATAGATAGAGATAGATAAGGGTGTGCTACAACATAAAACACAACTTGTTTCACAGATGTTCCACAACAGTAAGTGTAACTATAAATGGATAAAATGTATGTTGTGTCGTTCTTTAATTAAAAAAAAAAAAAAAAAAAAAAAAAAAAAAGTGTAGTTGTTGGCAAATTGCTGTGATATAAGAGGAATAAACCACAGGACAAGCTGTTTTTGGAAAATAGTCAACTTTGTGGCTTCATGTCATGCCACACCATATTACTGTTGATTTTTTTTCCTATAACAGCATGTCCTGAAGTGTTTTATTCCTTTCTTTTAAACCTCAGCGTAACTGAAAACTCCCAGAGCCCATCAAACTTTGTCTTGACTAACACCATCAGGCCACACAGATATGATTTGAGATTATGGATGACGCGGCGCAGAGCTCTCCTGCACACTTATAGCACTCCTGTGGTCCGGTTATCATGGCCGGCCAATGTTTTTGTTACGCTTGGCTTTCAGTGCTCCGCTGTGCTCTTTCTGCAGAGCCGTGCTGGCAGAGACCGACACATTCACTCACTCGCTCGAGCACGAGAGGGGGGAAAGTTTTCCGATCCCTCACGATGTTTCTCTCTTCTGCTCCCCAGATACAACGCGCAGACGTGAAGCTCAAACCTGGGCCTCGGATCTCTGATGAAGAGTTTTTGTTACAGGTCTGGTTTATATGATCAAGCGTGATGAAGGAACTTTCAGCAGAGAGTGAGAGAGTTTTTTTCAGGACTGGAGGTTCTGCGATGGTTTGTGTTCTCGCTATCTGCTCTGTCGAGTCATTAATCTACTACACCGAGCCAGATGTACTCCACAGTCGAGTGCTGTCAGGAGGGTGTTAGTGGAAGATCCATTTTACTGTTGATTTGTGAGCCATTGTGTGGTTTCCTTAATGACTGGGTGGAGGATTTGGTTAGGGATTTGTCAGTAAAAAAATGTCTGTTTCAGTGGACACTGGGAGTTCAAAACATTCCCATGTATAGGCGTGAGCTGGTACAGAAACATCTGGACTTTACACTGTTACACTGCTAAAGAACCCCAAATCATAGTATTTTCTGTAATGAATAATAAATTGCTTTCCACAAAAATGTCATTAAAGGCTACATGTTACGTTCTATTTAAGAAATCCGGACTATTAATATGCAATTTGGACAAAAAAAAAAAAAAATCCTAAACGTGTCCTCGCCCTTACCCTCCCCTCAATAAGACACTGCTCCATGGTTTATATCTGTACACTGGAATATGATTGGCTTATATATTTTATGACACAGTAACATTTGTAAATGCCACAATCTTACATGCTTCACTCCCTTTGCCTCTATAACTGCCCCAAACTCTAGGTATTTGGATCTTCTCCATTTTCACTGAAGGTCATGGCAAATCCTTGACTTGGATTTTTTGGATCTTTTCTATTTTTCTATTGATTTGACCATTTTTTTGATTGCTGCCTTATTGCATATTTAAATTCTTCTCTCTTTCTTTTAAAGCTAAATTGTAAAATAGACATCCATGTTCCCTTTTCTCCACCCAGAAACCATGAGGAAAGTAAACTTTTGCACTGAATTGTATTATAAAATACACTTGTCAGTTTTTAGTTACTAGATCAGTGGAGTTATAAAGACGCACCACTGTGCTGTTACGTATCCTTTCCTCTTACCTTCGATGATGGTGATGTTCTTCAGGGCCATGGAGTGCTCCCAGTCTTTGAGCCTCAGGTCCTCAGTGATGACGTTGAGAATCTCGAGCTCGTTCCTCATCTGCTCCTCCAGATGGATCTGCATGATCTTGGCACTCCTGGCGTCCTGGGTTACGTTGCCCAGCTGCACCTGAAGCAGCTCCATCTGCAGCCACTGGGTGCTGACGTGGCTGCTGAGCGAGTGGTTGATGGAGCCCATGGTCCAGTCCACCTCGTCCAATTTCTGGCGAAGGATGTCCACTCGACCCACCGTCTCACGCAGTGCAGCATCCTGACTGTGGATGGAGGCGGTGGCTCGGGCCAGAGCTGCTCCTAGAGCGCTGCTGTTTCTCCGGCTACTTCCCACCTGCTCCTCCATCTGGGCCATAGAGCCCGTGGCATGTTCGCTAAACGCCTGCAGATCGCGGATGTCCCGCTCCAGACCCTGCACCAGGCGTCCTGTGAAGAATACAAGAGCGTTATTCATCGCTCAAGGATTAAAGACCTCACTATTGGTTCAGATGGACTAGCAGTCAGTCACTACCATGGCAGAAAATACCCGAGTAGCTGTAGTTTGTTACTGAAATTAAAACGAGAATATCTAAAACTATTTTAAAACTTTTTTTTTTTTGTATATACTGTTGTACTGGTGTCCATAACACTAAGGGGCGGGTACAAAAGGCTCTGAAACTCCACTTTTGATTTCACGAGCTGAGCTGCTGCAAAAATAATTGACAAGCCAGAGCAAGATGAGCATCCATACTGATAGCTTACTAAGTTATTCTGTAAGAACAAAATATCAGCTTACATGAAATCATGTTGAGGTAGGTTAATGTCACGTTTGGTCAATTTGCTAGCTGGCTTTGCCACCTCTGCATTCATTAATTAAGGATTAGCAGCTAATTATGCACTTGACATTAAATCCATCCAGTGAGTCATATTGTGCAGCTCTGATTCCTAAGCATGATGATTAGCTGATGATAAATTTGCATTTCAGCACATGGTAAACATTGTGCTTCTGTGGGGTTTTTTTGTGTTTTTTTCCCTATTCCGCGTTTGGGTTGTACCTAGCTGCCTCAGCTCTTCGCTGTGGTTGTGGAAGAGGCGCTCCAGCTTCCAGATGTTCTCCAGCAGGTCGCTTTGGGAAGGCAGCTGGCCGAGAGACTCCTGCAGAGCTTCAGAGCGATCTCCCAGACGCGTCACATTCTCCAGAAGAGCCTCCTGCTTCTCCGATGACGCCTGGGACCTGGAAACTGAGAAGAACAGAACACAAACACACACACACATACACACACATCAGGCTTTGTGGTCATTAATGAGCTGTGTTTGTCAGATCGATCATGCGGGAGAGCAAGCAGGCGAGATACAATAATAAAAACACATTCAGTTTCAAAGCAAATTACTACTAAGTGTGTAATACTACTAAGTATGGTTTATTGACAAAGAAATTGACATGTCTATCAGGAAACATGCGCTTTAGAGATACATTACATGACGTGATGAAGTGGGTGGAGCTTTTCTTTAAAGTTGCTAAGTTTGCTAAGAGATAATGCAGTGGTTTGAGTCGACAAAATCAACTTTTTTTATGTTGAGGTGTAATACTTTATTACTACAGTGTAAGAGAAGAACAATTTATTTAAAAAAAAAAAACTGAAATAGTCTTGTCTTATCTTCAGTAAGTGCTTTATACTTTCAGGGTTGCAGTGGATCAATTCTAAGCGAACTAGATCAGAAAACTAAAAACTGTGTTGTACAAGTCATACAGACAATTTTGTTTAATCATTTTTCTGATTTTTTGGATAAACTGCATCTGTAGCATGTTTTCTCTGAGACTCTACTAATAAAAATATCAAAAAGCAACTTAAGAGTGTTTATTTGACGGTGTGTGTTCACTCCCGACCACCTAAGCATCTTTGTAGAAGGTTTTGGCTCCGCCCACTTTATAATCACTTTACATCATAAAGTACATCACTGAGAAGCTTGTTTCCTGATTATATAAATGTCGATTTGTGTGTTATTATGACATGTATGCGAGTTTCTTTTATAAACCTTACAAACCACACTCGCTAGTGAGAAAATAGATGAAATCACATCTATTTTTAAACCTGTTTTCCTCAAAACCTCAGTTTTTTTTCTTTGTTCAGAACCAAAAACCTCAGTTTCTAGGCAACATGCATTGATAAAATTTTACAAGCTTGTTGCTATTGTTAGTGAGAAGCTTATTACAGAAGAATTTCTCAAAATAAATATTGGATTTAGGTTCGATTTTATACTGAAAATTGCATCAAAATCTAAAAAAAAAAATTTTTTTTTTAGATAATATTACTATGATGTTGCAACAAACATTTCTGTAAAAGTCTGTGCAGTGTGTACTCAGTCAAATAAACATTTTAATTCCAGCATGACCCAAAAAGTCTATTTTTTTTTTTATTTAATTGTGTAATAAATTCGAAGCCTCATTTGCACAAATATGTTCAAATATAAAAAGTACTAGTAAGAATCAGCAATTCAAAACTTAGCAAATATTTAATAGACATACTAATGTGTGTCTTGCTCAAGTGGCTAAAAAATGTTTCTTTTCAAGAGATGAAAGAATGAAGTGTGAAAAACGTGTGTAAATTACTGATGTTTAAAGTTTGCCTTTAAAAAAATTGCATTTTTTTAGCATTAAAATATCATGCAGTTTTCACCTTTAATGTGTGCAACATGTACAGTGTTGAGTCAGAGTGTACTGTACTGATCTACAGCGCGCGTATACACACACACACACACACACACACACACACACACACACACCCACCTTGTTCTCACTCATCAAGATTTAGTGCACAACATGACTAAACGGGGTTTTTTAATGAGCATCAATCAAGCTGAGAATTAAAGAGATTGAAACAGGTTCCAGGTGCGTTGTGCTAACGTTCTCCAGCAGGAGTTCTGTAGCTCAGGCTGAGAGGGAAGGCGTTTAGGCTGTTAGTGTGGAGTCGCTCAGTAACACAGGGCTGTTGGAATGAGACGAGGTTTGTAAGTTAATACGCTCCGAGTCCAGGTGATGTAATAGTGCCTCAGTCTTCTGAGACGCGGCCGTCATGTCACTCTCACACACACACACTCTACACATACACCATACACACACACATACACACTCTACACATACGCCATACACACACACATACACACTCTACACATACACCATACACACACACATACACACTCTACACATACACCATACACACTCACATACACTGTACACATACACACACTACATATATCCCATACACACTCACATACACTGTACACATACACCATACACACTCGTATACACACTCTACACATACACCATACACACTCACATACACACTCTACACATACACCATACACACTCGTATACACACTCTACACATACACCATACACCCTCGTATACACACTCTACACATACACCATACACACTCGTATACACACTCGTATACACACTCGTATACACACTCGTATACACACTCTACACATACACCATACACACTCACATACACACTCTACACATACACCATACACACTCGTATACACACTCGTATACACACTCGTATACACACTCGTATACACACTCGTATACACACTCGTATACACACTCGTATACACACTCGTATACACACTCTACACATACACCATACACACTCGTATACACACTCTACACATACACCATACACATACACCATACACACTCTACACATACACACTCTACACATACACACTCTACACATACACACTCTACACATACACACTCTACACATACACACTCTACACATACACCATACACACACTACATATATGCCATACACACTCACATACACTGTACACATACACCATACACACTCACATACACACTCTACACATACACCATACACACTCACATACACACTCTACACATACACCATACACACTCACATACACACACTACATATATGCCATACACACTCACATACACATACAACATACACACTCACATACACACTCTACACATACACCACATATATGCCATACACACTCACATACACACTCTATACATACACCATACACACTCACATACACACTGTACATATACACCGTACACACTCACATACACCGTACACACTCACATACACCGTACACACTCACATACACCGTACACACTCACATACACCGTACACACTCTACACGTGCACCATACGCACACTACACATACACCATACACACTCACATATACTCTGTACAAGTACACACACTGTACACACTGTACACTCACATATGCACTCTGTACACATACATACTTCACATACGCACCTCACGTATGCATTCTGTACGCGCACACACACTACTCGCGCACGCACTCATGGCCTCTGTATGTGCAGCATTTTTGCTGTGCACGTGTGCATTAAAGATGAACACATGATCTGCAGGAACTTTTGCAGGAACTCAAGAGTTTCTAACAGAGGAACCGGACTGATTTCAGTTCCTCAGACATGCTTTTGAGAATTACTGGGATGGAGTTGGTTGTAACACACCTGCCAGCCTTAATGCCTTTTGAGTAGGAGCTCCGCATTTTAACATCAGAATACAAGTTATCACTGAAAAACACGCCGGTCTTCCCCATCTGTTAATGACATCTATTAGGCATGCTCTGAAATTAGTCACTTTTAATTTTATTTAATTAATTCAGTTCAACGCTAAGCCTCTGTCTTTCAAGTATGAGAAGACAAATATAATTCATAATCAGATAAATTGCTGTTAATCCAAAATAATCTGTTCTACAGTGAAGCCAAGCGTGAACATTCATCAGAAAAACACAGAATGGTATGAAGAAGTGAGACTCGAGGCTGGGGCGGATTTCCTTCAGCTGATTACACAGAGTGAATCGATCTCCACTTGGGTTGATGTACTGTATTTCTACCCATCTGTAACATTTCATCAGCAGTGACTGAGGGTGTAATAAACATGAACGAGGAAACTGATGGGAAGGAAAATTGATTTTCACCCTCTGTTTCAATATCCTGATCAGCCGTCAGTGCAGATTTTGTTGAAATTCATCAATCGTCTTCAGAACAACACGCAAAACAATTGTAATTGCATCTCACGAGGTTTGAAAGCTGAGAATGCTCATTCCAATGATGTGATGCACAGAACTGTGGGAAAGTTGTTTTCATGACGAGAACATCGTGAGCATCTCAGCTTATGAGAGCGTTATTAATCAGAATTTGGAGCTTATACAGTTTGACTTTGACCAGAGCATGAAATCTGGCAAACACTGAAGCCAAAACCACAAAAGCCCTGTAACAGATGGATGCGATCTCACAGGAGTAAATTAAACTGGGAAGAATGTTCTGCTCAGGAACTCTGGAGCTCCGTTCAGGAACGAATGCAGTGATGGCAAACGTTCTCTCGTCTCTCAGTAGCCAATCACGTCGCTCCTCCGGAGACACGCTGGAAAACTAGCCTTGATGACAGATACTGTATGTACACTCACCACACCACATCACACCACATCACACCACATCACACCACATCACACCACATCACACCACATCACACCACATCACGCACACAATATGGCTGAATATTTCTAAACATACAGCAGATTTCCTTTGATTTTTTACAAATGACGTGATTTTATCTGTTTTGTTTTTCTTTTTTTCTTTAAACTAACACTTGGGAGGAGTGCACTTTAGGGAGAAAGCCAACTTTTTTTTTTTTCAGCCAAGTGCATTTTAATTTATTTTCAAGAAAACTCTGAAACTAGTCGGCCCACTGGACACCATTAACCTCAAACATTTCACATTCCAGTGACTATGTCCAACTCCAAAAATCTCACTGCTATTAAAAAAAAAAATGTAGCCAGATAAGTGTAGATACTTCAGTATTTAAGGAATAAATCACACTGTGTCATGCAGTTATAGGGAAATAACCAACGACAGGGTGGCGTGATGACGCAGAGTTACTGTTCCCACCCTGCAGTTGATTATTTTCCTATAACAGCATGTCCTGAAGTGCTTTATTCCTTTCAAATGCTAGCAATTACACATTTTTTACTTAAAGAAAACAATTTTTATCCATTTATAGGTACTTTCAATGTTGCGGAACATCCAAGAAACAAGTTAGTTTTTTTTTTTTATATATATATATATATATATATATATATATAAATAAATGCAACAAGTTCTTTTACCTTTAACAGCTATAAACAGTCGTTCCCTCACCAGCATCTCTTTTTTTGTTTCTCCTATTAAAATTTTTTTTTTTTTTTTAAATGTGATTAAGAGATTTGAACCTGTTATAGACCAATTTTTTTTTTTTTTTTTGCTAACATACAAGAGGTGCAGTTTTAAAACAGCAGTGTGTGTTTTCTGTGTGTTGTGCACATTAGAGGAAGACAAACAGAAAGAATGTAGAAAGCTGCTTGTTTGTGACTGGTTCGAGATTCCAGCAGATTCCTTTCTGAACTGAATGCTGCAAAATGGCTCTCTGTCCAAGAGCAGATCTCACTAGAATGTGTTTCTATTACTGTCCCATTCATACGTTTCTCCAAACTGTCAAACTGCAGCACAACTACAGGACAAGCTGTCTTTACAGCAGAGCCCCAGAGAGAGAGAGAGAGAGAGAGAGAGAGAGAGAGAGAGAGAGAGAGAGAGAGAGAGAAGTAATGCAGCACACATGCTCCATGTGTGTGGGGAAAACACGAGCCCGCTGTGAGTCATTTGTTCTCAAACTGCTCTCCTTCCACACAGGGACTGAGCCAGTTCTCTCTGGATGTTCTCTGTAACATGAACCCCTCTCTCACCCTCAAACACACACATACACACACACAAACACCCGTCACATCACCTTCTCATGTATTATTCTATGTGTCATGAATTTACACTGAGAAATAAGAACAAATGTAGTGCGATACACAACAGTGTAAACTATCAGCATCTCTTTTCGCTCATGTGAGCTTTTTGGGAACTTCACAGGAAAGAACAGGCAACTTGTAGCTTGATGGGAAATAAAGTGTACTTGCAGATACAATCAGAGGAAATCAGTGCAGGCTTTATCCAGCTCTGATTAAAAGAAACATTAAGTGACGTAATTCTAGCTAACGATTCGTCTCGGACACTCAGCGCAGTTAAATGTCCTCGCACTGAACGCTTCATCAGATCTTTAATTACAAATAACAGAATTAACATCCTGGTGATCAATCCTCCTGACACAGCCTCCACTAAGCTGTCCAATCAGGTACTAGAGAGGCAGGAGGGGAGGGGCTTGTAGAAAGTAAAGGTAAAGAGGTCTGGAGAAAGCTGCACTGTTAGAAAAAAGCCGAACGGTGAATACATGAAGAATAAAACACTCGGGGTGGTGCTGTGTAGGAAAACAATCAGCAATGGCGTGATGTGATACAGCTGATCTGATGCGAAGTGATGTTACTGTTACCACTCTGAAGTTGATTAATTTTTCAATAACAGCAAGTGTTTTATTCCTCTTATACCACAGATATTTACCTACGCTAACAAATTCTTACTTATTTATGAACGACACGTCATACTTTTTATCCATCTATAGTTACATTTAAAAACCAAGTTAGTTCCTGTTCTCACTTACGTTATAGCAGCAGTCGTTTCTTCACCAACCTCTCTTTTTTTTTTTCTTACAAAGCTGATAAGACGAAAACAAACAAACAAACAAACAAAAAACACAAAATATCATGTTCCTGAGAAACCGCAATCCTGTCCTGAAGATGTCGGAAAACTTAAACTTACAGCTTTATATCTGACTGTTAGAAAGCGCTGACACTGGAGACTCCTTCTGTAAATGTTTTATTACTTATTCCTAACAAACCTGTCAAGTACACACACACACACACACACACACACACACACACACACACACACACACACACACACACACACACACACACTTAGAACTACGTTTTATGTATGAATATTTTAATATAACATCAATATATAGTGTACATTTAAGGATTAAGCCACAGCATGTGATTTGAAACACTGTTTTACTCTCTCACTCTCTCTCTCTCTCTTTTTAAAATCCCAGTCTCATTCTTCAGATTGTTGAACTCTGCTCTTACAGGGCCACTGTGTTTCCTGTACTCGGACATTCCTGATTCGCTTAATTAAAGGGGCGATAATTATTTCCTGTGTTGTACTTCCTCTCTCTTGTTCTTCTGAGCGCTCTCTATTACATCCTCATTTTCCTTTTTGTTGTTAGCACGTCCTGCATCCTCACCACCGTGCATCATGGGTCATGTAGAATCAACCGTTTATACCCACTTAGCAGATTATAAAGTAATGTTTGATCTCCTAAACGCCAACCATGAAAGCTTCCAGAATTTTTTTTCCCCCAATCAGCATGCACTGGTTTCAAGTTTTAAGACTTACAGGGAGTAGGATTGTGATATTAAAAACAAAATGAAGACAGGAGGACTGTCTTGTTGTCCTTTAAAGGACTTTTCCATGTTTGCTGTAAAGCACACTAAAGCAAGAGACTGCTCCAGATGGACACACTGCAGTTAGAATGATTAATGTGTGAGCTCATTAGCAATGATTGAAACTGGAGATGTATCTTTATCCCTAACTGTCCTAGCTCGGCCTCATGTGGTTGGCATTTCTACGTCGTAGGAGTGCCAGAGGCAACAGGATGCAACAACAAAGTGACTGTTTTTTGCCCAAAAATCATAGTTACAGTCCTTATCAGGGGTGAAGGAACAGGCAGACGGTAAAAGCACGGGCAAATTCAAAATGATATCCAATAATAATAGCAGGGCAGATGTTAAAAACATCAAACAGTAGGACTCGAGTAGGAAACATGGTGAAGAAAATGGGGAAGGGAACGGAGAAACGAGGGAACCTCAGCCGTGTCTCAATTAACATCCCATGTCCTAATACTGAAAGCTATTTCCTACACACTTACCTACAATCCGGGGAAATTACGATTAAAAAAAAGCATGTGATGTAAACAACAATATCAGAGTTCAATGCTAACCAATAATGTTTGCTGTATTTGTATTTTAATTTTTTTCTTGCAATTAAATGTGCAGTAACTTAACTAAATGTTTAAAAGTATTTACACAATCTTCCTTTAGTCCAAATGCATTCAAACAGTACCCATAAATGGATAAAAAGAAACTGTAAGCTTACAGCTACAAATTTAAATCTAATTTGCAGCTAATTGTAGCTATTTTATAAAACAATTAGTTTCCCGGTCCACTGATCTGATTGGTCGAGCGGTGTTCTAAGAGAGCTTATATTTAGTAGAACTGCACTGGGATGTTTCACTGTGTGTATCACTCCTCTTTTCACTGTTCACAAAATTCCAATTCCTAGTTCGAAACTGTTACTACAGTAAAGTTAGCGATATCATCAGTGGACATGGCAAACGATAATTTTTTAACGTGAATGTGCAAATCTATGTGAACTAGCTAGCCAGCTAGCTAACGTTCTATATAGTGAGTGTGGTTTAGCTATATTGTGTCTGAAATGTCACTTACTCAATATTAATTTCTTATTTATAGAAGTGATAAAAGCAACATCACCCTCGCAATCATGCGGTTATACTGAATATCAGCTTAGCTACGCCGCTCAGCCTGAGGTTCCCGAATCACAGCCGTGCCGATATTCAGTACAAACACACGCTTGTTTGTGCGATGTTGCTTAAATCATACACATCATGTCCTGATTTCTGCTACAACTCCGTCTTCAAGCTTTGCAGGCTCTAGAGAATGTCTGTGAAATGGCACAAATATCCTAAACCACTTCAACAAGGCTGAAGAACTGGATGCGGTTTGAGGTGGATGTTTACACAAAAGATTTGGGGTCAGATAGATTTCCATTACTTCTTAGCTACGTTACCGCATAGCTAATTTCACACACCCAGCATGTCTGGGCTGATCGGCTACATATAAGGGGAAAATTGTTCATGTTGTTTTTTTGAGTTTGTCTGCTACAAGCCCTGCAGAGACACGTTTAAAAGGTGGGTTAATTTATTTAATGGAGGTAAATAAATAAGTAAATAAATAAATACACCACCACCTCCATTTTCAGGGGACAATCAAGACTTAAATATATAAAGCTACTTTATATATAAGTAATTTTCATTTTTTCCTGGAGACACGGGTCTGACAGTGGGCTCCTGAGATCCCTAGAAGTCTGTGAAGCATAGCCAGGGGTTTGTGATTTATTTATTTCTTTTGACATTTTGTTACAGTGGTGGAAATCACAGCCCACTTTAGGGGTCCAAGCACTGAAGGATTTCATTCAACTTGAAAACAAAGACAGAAAAAGTAACGGAAAATGATGCGAATACTTGGATTACATTCATAAAATAAGTCAGGACTGACATGGTCTATGATCATATTTTTTTAAACCGTTAAAGGGGTCCCTGGCTGCTCTAGAGTTGCATCACTGCCTGGTTTTTGCAGATGATTTCCCAGTTTTTTTTATGAATGGAAAACCAAGTGAATGAATACAACAGTGAGAACAGCTGAGTTGTCCTCAGGAGGTGTCCAGTGTTTACACGCGAGCAGCTGTACCATCTTCACAGCTGAAGCACATATCATTTAGCCGCTGGAGAATAATCACCCAGTCGCATAAATGTAATTTGTCATGCGTGCCTCAGCTGTCAGCCCATGGTCGTCTTTCTCTGAAAAGCTAAAGCATGTCATCTTCTACTTGAACCACTTCAGTCTTGGAACATTTTCTGCTGAGTCCAGTTCCTGTGAGACGGCGTGAGCTTGAACCCAAGAGTGATATCCAGAATAATATTTAATAGGCTGTTATATGATCCCTCATTAAACTTTGTTGGCAGTGACCTGCACTGAACAACAGACCAAAACACTGGATGTTTATCAGATTCTCAAAGAGCGAACGGTTTAAATCTCACACATGCAGTGATGTTTATGCTCCAGAAAGAGTTATGAAAAACACATGCTAGCTTTAACAAAGAAAACATTGGAAATCGGTCAAATTCCCGCAAGTGACAAACTACAAGTCAATTTCTAGTGTGAAAGTAGTGTTACGTCCAACACCGTTACTCATTTAAGGGCAAAATGCAGGCTGTTAGTGAAGAATGAAATGCCTAAATTCAATTCAATTTCATTTCAATTTTATTTGTATAGCACTTTTAACAATGGAGATTGTCACAAAGCAGCTTTACAGAAATAAATGGATTCAAAATATATTGTAAATATGTGAATTTATCCCTAATGAGCGAGCCAGAGGTGACAGTAGAAAGGAAATACTCCCCGAGACAATATGAGGAAGAAACCTTGAGAGGAACCAGGCTCAAAAGAGAACACATGCTCATCTGGGTCCAACGGATTGTGCAATTATAAATAAATAAATCCCTTCTATTATTGTGTACTATATGGACAAATAGTACAAATGTGCAACTAGTAAATTCATCAGAGTTTTCGCAAGAAATCCGATTGGTTAAAATCTATCCACTGTCCACTGATGGAGTCCTGAGTCCTGAGTGCAGCCCCAAAGGCAACACATCAATCACAGTCCCAAGCCACCACAGTACAACTAAACGGCACAGCAATCATAGAATCACCTTTATACCGTGTGCATCTTTCTTTCTGCACTGTTCTTGCGAAAATAAACGAATATTAATAAGACTAGTGCATGACTGACTGCTAGTATTGGGTGTCAAAGTCATAATGGTGAGATTAGAAACCTCACGCTGCACATCTGTGTGTATGTCAGGATGACACACTCGCTCCATGAACACTTCCAAAGTATCTGAGCCCCGGCGCTCACTTATCCAGCGTTCTTATATATCTCATCATTATGACAGTAATAAAACAAAACCGCTCACTAATTCCCCTCGTGCCTAATCCGCCGGTCATCTGGGTTTCATTAGGAACGGCAGAGACCTGCAGAGAAGCAGATTTATCGATCATGTGACACCTGAGGAAGCCATTACACACGTCATTCTCCATTCGTCATCTTCGTACTATCTCTACTGTCATCTGTTTTTGTTTGTCCGACCTGCAGCCAGCACATCTTGTGACCGTGAGCCAAAGTCACTGCTGCTCAATCTCAGCCTGGTTTACGCCTCGGACATTTACAGCGATGTTTACACGAAACGGTGTCGTGCTCTCTTGACCTCTAGAGGGCAGCCGTGGGTGACATCATGACCTGCAGGTCAGCTCATATCCACCTGGTTTCCAACTTCCTGGTTTTCTAAGGTATGTAGAAATCGTATTACTGGTGAGACGAGCCAATTGTTGGAATTCCAAGTTGTCGATGCGTCTGTGTATGATGTGCAGTTTGAAAACAGGCTGATGGGAAGCGGATACTATGATCCACTGACATTCTAATCACAGGTACATTGCATGCATCTAGAGAACATTACGAGACTGATGGATGTTGAATGGTAAATTTAGGGAAATCTCACCGTTAAAGATGATGATCTTGATGAAATCCATCATCATCAACAGACTAATGCGATTCAAGCTGTTTCTCCAATTCTAAGACACTCTGAATAAATAAAATATAGTAACCAAGTACTGTATCACTGTGAGGGTTAAACCTTGCTCAATAAAACGCACTATACAACTTATTCCTCGAGACCAAATCAATCTCAGGTCAAGTGTTCAGAAGAGTGGAAACTAGCCCTTTTGATGTTCCATGTCAACTCTCCTTCAAATATCTGTCTTTTCATATGAATAGCAAAATTCTCTAGAGAAGGATTCATACTTCAGGTTCATAATTCATCAGAGTCTCACATCTTTTCCTCCAAGAGCAGGTTTTGTAGACTCTAAAATCTTGTCTGAGCTTGAAGAAGTGCAAACTAGGCAACTAAAATGTACCCTTCATGTCTGTTACATTAACCTTCTAAAAGCAGAAAGATCGTAGCTAGTCCTGCGAGATAAAATGCTACTTTTACATCCATTACATCACAGGAAAACGTTCTCGTCTGTACTGGACCTCAGTTACTGCTGCCTGCTCCAGCTAGCTTTTATAACACTACTTTAATCTGTTATTGTAGTTATCATTAATATAGCTCCCTAATCTAAAATTTGCACAGAAATGTCTTTTCAATGCATAATCAGGAAATAATATTAGTTTCTGACTTGTTGCTGAGCTTTTATACTTTCACCATGGTGCAAGAAAGTGGTCAATAATGATAATGTTCTAAACACAACTTCCTTTTTGTAGTCAACAGTTAGGCCACAGACATTAAGTTCTATCTAGTTAGCTAGTTAGATCATGCTAGCTAACATTATTATGACTGTGCATGTGGGGAATATGAATATCTGATGAGGATGGAAACTCGGCATTAGACCAGCTACTGGACGTGAAAAAAAATAAAATGGTGCACGGTTTATTTTATAGCATAAGCTTCCTTAATGATTCTCAGCTAATTGTCAAGTCATTGCTCATGAAAGATTTGTTAGAGCATGAAAAAAAAACACTGTAATTGCTTTTGACACCGTTGACACAGCAGGTGTAGAGTGTAACACAACTGCTATCTGGAAATCCTCACAGCTGCACTCATATCATCTGGGTTATGGTCCTATTAAACAACAGCTATAAACAGGAACACCATCAATCAGCACACACTACGCGCGCACACACACACACACACACACACACACACACGGGCTACTTTCGCTGACCGTTAAACAGGCCCCGGCTAAGAGGAACTTCCACTGTTCCTCAGTCAGGCATATGGTTTACACATGAACTCAACTGTCCTATGAGGTCTGAAAACATGGATGTGTATACACTACTGTCCGCTGTCATGCTAACTTTAAATATGCATTATAAAGATATAACCTGACCCCATAATCTCTCCACAAAAATGCTTAGAATAAACTATCCATGGTTGAAGTGTACTTAAGTAAATATAAGAGATGTGCAATTTGTGAGCATGTTAAACAAGACATATACTACAGACATTTTGTCTATGAAACTAAAGGGGACCAAACATTCCTTAAGACAAATATGTAAGAAAACTGGGGCCAGAGCACAGGGTCAGCCATGAGACTCAAGGGCACAACAGTGGAAGCTTGGTGGTGCTGGGGGTTGAACCCCCAACCTTCTGATCAGGAACCCAGAGCCTTAACCACTGAGCCACCACTGACGATGTTGGATAAACATCTCCTCAAAGGAAACGTCACCATGTTAATGATTTTGTGTTTTGTTATTTGGAACGGCATTTTTATCAGAGCTGCTGTCCTGGAAAATTAAATCAACACCTTCTGACCAATCAGAATTGAGAATTCAACGGCACTGTGGTATGTTAGTTATTAAGTAAAACATTACACTTGACTGCCTCCTGTTCCTATTGATGACTCACCTTTGACTTGTTATTCCAATTCAACATCACAAACATTCAACACAGCTTTATTTCAGCGCCGCTCAAGCCAGAGCAGAACTCCCACCAACCGGACAGCTGGAATAATAAACCGAACTAAAGTCTGATGTCATTTGGACTCATGCTTGTGGACCAGCTTTCACTGGCTTCATCATTATGTGTTAGAGTAGCATGTCAAAATATTGACCACAAGGTACGGCGTGTTTTGGCCAAAACTGGTATAATTTCAGCTTGTCCAAAATTAAAAAAAAAAAAAAAAAATGGGCTTGTGAGACTGCTATACTGAATTAGCTTCAGGTTCTGGCTTTAGTTTCTTACTTTCTCAGGAGGGTGCTTGGGTGATTTTTTGTTCCTGGCAGCTGTACATAGATGATGCAGGGTTGGCCTAGCAACTCCAAACTGCACTGACCCAAACAAAGGGTCTACCATCTGTCCAAATGTCACACTGCCATGTGATACAGTCAAGGTAAATGAGAAAGTCTGGAAAACACGGACACCAAGAAAGAGGTGCATGCAAAAGAACTTTATGTACTGTATGCACTTTGTTACATGCATACACTGAGAATTTAAAATCAAAATTGCGCAGACCAGACGTAACCTGAACTTAAGCGCATTGTTCTTGTGCGATATTAGCACCGCTGGCTAACAGTTTGAAGTAGCCACAATATGTCGCACTTAAATTGAATGTTTTACAATTTCCAAAATGTCTCCTTCATATATCATGATATTAATATGATATCATTTTAATTTTTAAATTATATCTTGCTTTTATGTTACATCTAACTACATTTGACATCATAGAAAAAACACTATTTCCTTTATCAATATGCATTTTCTATCCCTCAGGTTTTCCTTGTTTAACGGCAAGTGCGTGTGTTAAAGGTGGTGGTCTAGAAGTTGACGTTGTAAGATTTTTCTTAAGCAGTAGCATCTGAGATGTTTTTCAATAAAAGAAGCAAAGAAGAAGCTTTACTGTCATTGTAATGAAATTTCATTGTACACATTACAATGACAATAAAGCTTCTTTTTCTAATGAAAAATGCCATTCCATCAACTTAAGCAGGTTCATAACCCAACTCTGAATACCCAGAACTTTCCCCATATAAACAATGAAATGAAATAGGGACTTTATGCCCAAGTCTCGCTCTTGCCTCAGTGGATAATCTCACATGCATACTGTTGATTTGTACACAAGACCTGCTGCTAGAAGACTGCCTTGTGCTGCTAACTGACCATCCTTTCAACACATTCAGTAATGTTCATCTTTACTCTACACAGTTGTAATGTAGTGATGATTTATTATCCCACTCTTCAATGTCTCCCAGAAATGGATGGGTTTCTTTTTGAGTCTGGTTCCTCTCAAGTTCCCCACCCCTCCAATTCCATCTCGGAGTTTTTTTCCCTCACCACCGTCACCTCTGGCCTGCTCATTAGGGATCTAAACTTACATCTGGATTTCTGTAAAGCTGCTTTGGGACAATGTCTTTTGTTCAAGTAAATCGGAGTTGAAATTGAACTTTCATGGCCATCTATTTGGAACAAAAACTCCTTCCTGTTTCCTGACTAACCTTTACCCACCATTTAAACAAAAACAACAACAACAAAAAAAAAGCCCCAAGCATTTTGAGATTGACTGCTTATTTATAAAATCAGACAAAGATAGACAACGTTTAAGGTGGACAGGACGTGGGATTCTGTTGCAGTGTGACAATAGACAATGTCTGGCTTCAAGGCTGACCACACGCTGGTCTATAATTGGCTATTGAGACTCCATACTCACTGAAAGGGCCTCAATCGGGTCAAGGATGAGAGGCTCCATGTTGGACATGGGAAGACACCTGCTTGAGCATTAGGGAATTCAGAAATACCTCAACTCTGTGGTTTTGGAATAATAACTATTCAAACCCTCTTCTCCTCTGCTGTGATATATGCAGATGCATTCTTACTCCATTTCCCTCAAGAGATATTACGCTAAATCATGTCACTATAATTTCCCCAAACTGTCTGTAATAGCTCAATAGCAATTCAATAACACCACATGACTCGCAATCATGTCGAGCACAGTCCAACAGGCCTGGGAAATCACTTTCACACACAACCGAGGTATCATGATGGTGTTGACGTCTGCATGTTGTTGTCTAGACAATAAAAATCCGTTTTTGTGTCAGTGATATTTCTCCCAAACTCTCACTAGGCACTAGTGTGCTGACTGATTTGCTAAAAAATCTTTTAGAAAGAATGATCGAATGTACCAACCACTCAAATATTTCTTCATGCTGTGTTTTCATAGTAATGGAGTAATATTATTTCATAGCTGGAATTCTCTATTGTGGCTGGGACACAAACACACCACTTCCCATGAGGCTTTGGATAGTCTGTTATGCTAAATTTAAAACAGAGAAAGCATTCATGGACTCAATAAATTGGCCCACTTTTTTCAATTACAACCGGCTGTCTCAGGAGGTCCCCTCCTGCTGAGAGGAGACGTAATCCTTGCTCTGGTGGAGGAAGATGTCCGACTCGGGAATCTGACTTCTCCATTGAGTCTAGCTATTCGACCGGAAAGAAATGCAGTTGAAGTAGATTTGACGTGCGACGTCAAGAAGAATAGGTTCCGCTCTTGTGAGTCTCCAGTCTTTAAGAATGAGGTTCAACATGTTGAGCATCACTTCAACTCAAATTCTGGCATACCATGACTCAAGATGGCGCAAGTTCTTAACGGCTACTTGGGTGGTTAAATTCATATCCGTTCATTACGTCAGGGAGAAAGGCCACAAAGGTCAAGACCAATTAGCAGTTGGGATGTTAATTACCATGCTCTTTAACTCTGTCTAAACGTGATGACTTCTGACTGTGCTTTTCATGGTGCAACTGGTCCCACTGAGTTCCCAAAAAACAGCCTTGGGCTAATGAGGTCTGGACAATGGAGGCTTGATGGGGTGCAAACACTCATTATGGAGGCGGCATACAACAACGGGGAGCACTGACCAAATGTTTAAGCTCAGGGTTCCTGCAGGGTTTCCGAGCAACCGCTGTTTGGACAAGCACTTGAGACTGGCTTGGGGCCCTCGATTCAGATTCTCAACCCCACTGAATGTGTGCTCAACAAAGTGAGACATTGCTCTGGCAGATGTGAGGATTGACTTTGCTATCCGTGAGCTTTGCGTGGAAGAACTGCAGGACAAAAATAGCTGTTCTCCTAAGTGCAAGAATGGTTTCTAATCGCTGGTCATGTACAAGAAGTTCACGTTGAGCTGCATTTCGTACACGTTTCTCAAATCACAAAAAGCTATCCTGACAGAAGAATAACATGTGGGGACTTTTGGTTTAGATCAAGACCTGGTATGCATGAATAATTTGCCCAAAGTGAGTTTATGCAAAGGGTCGCACTGAGAGCTGGCACCTCTTTCCGGCTGATTTATCAGATTGTGGTGGTGTTAGCTTTCGGAAAACGAGAACTCTGCTTTACTTCATCAGTCTTACTGACGCACGATCAAAGCCTTGGAAGTTCAAACTGTGTGTGTTCTGGGGTAACTCACAGTTTATGGAGAGGCTGTGATCCTACGTGATCTGTGAGATCTCAGTTCGAAGAGCTGCATGAATTCACAATGCTTGCCAAACTCTTTGTGCATTAAAAAAAAAAAAACTTGGATTGCGTGTTGTTTTTTTGGGCCATTTCTAAAAATTATCTATAGCTTTTAAATAAATACAGGTTGTACTTAACGGTTTAAGCCTTTCAACACTTGGCTTGATTCTGTCAATGAAAGAGTTTCTTCCTGATGTGAACAGATTATGAAACTTAGCCCAACTGAAAAAGGATCTATAGGTTGTGCAACAAATATGCAAAACTCTGCAGTCATGAGGCAGTGAATGATTCACTAAACACAAAGGCTTCATTACTAGCTGACGAAAAATGTTCTTTTTTAAGACCAAAACAACAGACTTGTGTATAGACCACGTGTGTGTGTGTTTGGCGCAGGTTGAGAGAAAAGCTGAGTAACATGCGCTAATGGATCATAAACATCAGGTGCGCAGTTAAAGTGTTGACAATAGTTACTTTATGCTAAGGATTAAATATATAGAGACGTCTTCTTTTTAGTTTTCTTTCCACTAATGATATTTATCTCCTTAGTCAGCACTTAGGATAAAATCCTGGACTAAAGTTATGTCTTGTAGTTCATCTGGGTCCAGTTAAACTGAACTTCTGAGGATTCTGTCAGTATTGATCTTTGTGAACATTTACAACATGGATATAGAAATCAGAACTCGGGATTCTTTAGAGGCTGAATTCCATGTTTCTTATTTTAGTTAAACAAAATAAAAACAGTACAATATGTAAATTATAAAGCTGAACTATAGGCCATAATGAATCGAAATGGCATCATCTATAAAAAAAAAAACGGGTGAATCGTGCCCTGAACATGGCTAAGGATGTTGTACTTTTCTTTGAGGTGCTACAAGGTACAGTGCTAGGTCCTGTATAACATGTACGACATGAATATAAAATATTTATGTCAGAGACTCGTTACTTAATATAATCAAGAAAATTAGTACGATTATTGATAAATGCCTTAAGGCTATTATTAGCACGGATGGCTGGTATAAAATGTGCTAGTACGCCTTTAAGTGTGTAATATTTTGCGCTACATCGTGTTTATTATGAGACCTCATGATATAATCGCATTGGTCAACCTTAATAGTTTCATTGTTGAGCTATTGATAGATATTAGATTTTAGCCTCACATCTAAGATCATACCTGTGAATATTGTATATAGTAAAATCTTAAGGAACTTGGGTGCTGTAAAGGAGAATAACAGTAAAGGAAAGAGATTTTGTTGCCATCTGAATGGAAGGACAGAGGAGGCAGTTCGAGTTGAGCCATCACCTGGAAATACTTTAAAAGAGGTGAAGATCTGAGACTAACAGCGCGCCACTTGGAAATCAATCTTCCTTCTCTTTCATCCTAATTCGAGACCACTGGATTGAGTCGCTGCCCCAATAAACTGTGTCAGTATGCCTTTCAGATCCTGGTCCAAGTGTAATTTTGGACACCGTGTTCATACAGAGGCATGAGCTGAGACGGAGTGGTGGAACCTGAGCGCCGTCTGTTCCAAGCAAGTCGTCATGCCCGAGCGGGAAATGACACGTTGTGTTTTTGTTTTTTATCATCTCAGCCGTAACCCTGTAATGAACTGTTTACTCAGATGGATTTGGTTTGGTAAAGTTGTGTGAAGAACTTCATGTCTTTAACTGTGATAAAGCCAATCCAAATCTCTCTTGTGGATCAACAAACAAATGTAAAAGTGTTGAACTCATTCAAAAGTACAGGCATTGTAACCCAAGAGCATGCAGATCAGTTAAATGTTGACATTAGACACACACTTACTGAAATTACCTATTAAAAACATACAGGAGTACAAGATGCTTTAGTCAGCAAACACGACTGAACCAAA
This sequence comes from Pangasianodon hypophthalmus, assembly GCF_027358585.1. Taxonomy (NCBI): domain Eukaryota; kingdom Metazoa; phylum Chordata; class Actinopteri; order Siluriformes; family Pangasiidae; genus Pangasianodon; species Pangasianodon hypophthalmus. The sequence continues at coordinate 4,101,650 of NC_069739.1, forward strand.
AAAAGTTGGTTTCGAAAGTCAATTTCGAAAAATTAGCTTACTTCTCGTCGAGTTGCACCAAAAAGCTCCATGCATTATTTACATTAACTTCCTTCTACTTTCAGAAAAGCCTGGAACAAATTCATCAATGTCCAGCGCATGAATTACTGACTTTTATAAGCTAGACTAAAGAGATTTTCCCATCAGTCATGGGGCACTGAGCATCAAAAAGGCATCAGGTCTCTCGAGAGTTTGGAGAATGAGCTCTCACACGAAGCTGTCGAGAAACCCGCGTCAAATAACTGAGAAATTCATTCTTACATTCTTGCGAGAGCGCAGCCAGCATCACCTTGAAGCTTGATTGGACCGCTAAAAAAACTATTTCTGGAAAGGCTATGGAGATGTTCGTGGAAGTCAGTACCATGAAATGTGCTTGATTTTGGTTCAAGTTAAGTCCAAATTCTTGCTCGTGCTCTCAGTTTTCTTATTTGCAAAAAGCCTTGTTCCAAAAAAAAAAAAAAAAAAAAAAAAAAAAAAAATCCCTGCATCTAGACGATCCCTTTTGGGGTCTTTTGAGTTCTGTATAGAAAAAGCTCATGCACTGACAGCAAAAATTGGACATTACCAAATATTTCTTATATAGTAGTGATTCTTTTCAGTTTGATGTGGTCCAAGCATAGGTTTTGCCCTTTGCCCTGTGTGTGTGTGTGTGTGTGTGTGTGTGTGTGTGTGAAGTAACATTATTTTGCACAGCATTTGCACCATAATGATGCTAATAAAAGGTCAATGAAGTCATCATCATTATAAATCCTCCATATTTAACCACTCCAGATGTCAAAGAAATCCAGCCCTTACTTCAAAAGACATCAAATCACTTTTATTGACTTCCAACTGCTATGCTGTAAAACAGGATTAAACAGTCGAGATCATGCATTTTCCCATTCCTGTACTACTGAGGTAGCTACAGTCTGAACATGGGATACTGACGACAGCCAATGAAGTACTGGATTTTTTACTGCAGGAGCAGAAAAGAAAGCTCGATTTGTTTTTAAGAAACCATCATTTCCCCCATAGCACATTATTTTTTAAAATCATTTTACTGGAATATATGGGGAAGATTTCACCTTCCAGATGCTAGACTAAAAATGACACCAATGGGAAAACATGACATACAGTACATATACAGTATTGCTTTTCATTTGTGACATTCGCACGAGAGAGCAAAACCTTCATTGCACTGCTCTTAGGTCACTTTATCTCTGAATTTTACTTCCATCGGTGTGTTGCAGACGTGCTACACTGAAATGCAAATCACAAATCTCCAATCACAGCCCTAAGCAGTACTCTGGGTTTTGGTTGGAATCGAAGAAGCGCAGTCGCCATGTCTTTCTGTGCATGTGGCCTGCTTTATAAAGCCGAGACGTGGAGTGTCCCAGAGCTCGTAAAAACAATCAGATCTGCTTTCAAGCTTGAATTTGACTTAATCCAGGTCTCACTACACAGGGATTTCAATTTTTAATGGAGATACCAGTGATGTCCATGATATGTACTCTTAGTACTGTCAATCATCAGTGCAGAGTTTTCTAATTCCTATTGCACTGAACCCTTAATCATCAAGCTATTCAAAATGACTCTGCTATTATTACATGGATTTCCTACATCTAATTATATTAGTAATCTGGTGAGATGGTAGATCATTCCTTGTCATGGGGTATCCACACACTTATCTGTATCCCCAGACTTATCTGTACAAAGTATGTTACATGTAGTAACAATACAAAGTGCAGTGTACGGAGTGTCATGAAGTGTGGAGTGACTGGGGAGTCTTTATGGAGTCCTGAGGGATCTGTATGGTGGTCAGATCTTTATGGAGTCCTGAGGGATCTGTATGGTGGACATGTCTGTGTTGAGGCATCTGATGGCCTGAGTGTAGAAGCTCCTCCTGAGCCTCTCAGTTTAATACATTATGCACAGCAACAGACTGGATACACTGCATTCTAAGTAACATGGCACCTTTGTCATGATATAAATGTTTTGCAACTTAGTGGTTTATATAGAAATAACAAGTGCTGTTTGCATCAACTCCATGATCGGTTGGCATCAGCCCTGAGGTGGGGCAACTTTGTGAATAGCTCCACATGGAACTGGGCCAGGTTAAACAACCATGACGTGGAACATTAAAGAAAAAAAAACAACGTGAACAATAACACTGTGCTGATTTGTGCGCACTTTGAAATCAAACCCAACTGTAAAATAGTTAATAGGACCCAGATCTCATGTAACTAGCCATGTCCTGATTATGATTCATACCAGCCGCTTGGACGCTCTCGCGAGGCCCATTTTCTCAAAACTGCCTTAATACGTTTAATTAACGCAACATAAACCGTCGGAAATGTTTGACCATCATGAGTGGCTCTGTTTTCTCGCATTCACGACCATAATAACTGAGGCTGAGCTGTAAAAAGCTTGAGAGGACTGAAGCTCTCTTTCTTACCCTTGTTTACTTGTGTAAAAGAAAGAGATACTTTCTAGGATTCCAGTTGTAATCCTGGAAAGCAGGAGTTTGACACAGTTTGGTGATTTAACTACGCTAGTAGTAATTAGCTGACAGAGTGTTAGCGCAGTGAAAACACCGAGCTGTGCTGGATGCTGGACACTGTGGCCCCTCGCCGTCTCTCCTCGGCTTAAAGCCCATCTAAAAACTCCTGCCAAATAAGTCCATTACTTTCCCTCGTAAAAAGCGGACGATCGAAGTTGCCATGTCTTTCTGTGCATGCGGCCTGGTTTATAAAGCCGAGACATGGAGTGTCCCAGAGCTCGTAAAAAAACAATCTGATCTGCTTTCAAGCCTGAATTTGACTTAATCCAGATCTCACTATGCAGGAATTTCAATTTTTAATGCAGATACCAGCTCATGATGTCACTGACATGTGCTCTCATGCATGCATTCAGGGTAAAACATTTCAGCTCTGTTTACTTCTCAGATGAAAACAAACCTGACACTTTTCCTCCAAGTTATTCAGCTGGGTTTCGTTTTAATATTTTGACAAAGCTTCACAACATGTCGAGTATGGGGAACAGTTTCAAAATGTCAGATTTCTGCTGTTGGGCTCCATTTGGTCAAATGTTTGTGTTAGCCACTGGTCATGTTGATGTAATCACAAGAGGTTCCATAGAAAGGTGTTTTCCAGGTACATTGTTGCTGGTAGAACAAAGTTAAGTAATAAGCAGCAATGCGGTGTGTTGACATTTACGGTGTAGCCGTAGTTACGGGGTCACGGGAGACTTTCTGCTTTGTAAGCTACGGCAGCAGTCAGAGCAAACGCAAATAAAATTCACTCGGTGGAAAAGAGAAATCACTGAAGGGGACAGGACGCGTAACCTCTTTCAGGGTGTGGTTTCTTTTCACTTCAAGCCAACTTTATCTAGGTGATATTTTGACTTATAAATTCTCAAACTGAGCTATAATGAACCAATAGAAAACAAGAGGGCGGGGCTGTGGATAGAAGTGCAGGATGTCATTTGCCCTGTTAACATGCCACCACTGATATACACTAGGGATTTTTTTTTGTGGTAAAATTCTACTTTTTCTCTTTGCCTGCTAGAAATTTCTAGTTCACAATGTTTGCACAACGAAATATTAATCCAAAGAAAATGGAAAAGATTGTCAGTTGTACAAGGGGAGTGATTTTTGCATCTGCTTGCATCCCTTCTGAAATGAAGCCCAGCTCTCCTCTTTAGCCGTAGCTGAAAACTGGATGTATACAGTGCTGATGATTCCCGGGCTGGTGTGTGTTTCAGAGTGTGTGTGTGTGTGTGTGGACAGATGCAGCACAGCTGGTGGGGGAATGACTCATTTTTGCAAGCTCGACCCAAATCTGCTCTGCAATTCAAATAAATACCTTCATGCTAATTCGATATCAAAGTCTCTCTCTCTCTTTCTCTCTAGCACATAACAGAGAATTAAATATGAATGTATGTCTTTAGAGAAATTAAAAGTCACACATACAAACATATAACTAAATATAGCTCAGATATTGAACTGACAGTAGTGCAGCTACAAATCACAGGTGTATATCAATGTGCTCGTTCTAATGCGTTATCGTTTCTATGGTAACAGCTCATTCACAGGGACTTGTACAGCAGACGCGCCACCTAAACGGATATAAAAACGTGCAACAGGAAATAATATGTTTAAAACTTTAGCTTGCTTATAGTATTCGAAGCCTGACATCTTTCCAACCCTATAGGGTCAGTAAACATTATAAAATGGCCACTGAGTGCAAATAAAAAGCCGTATGCACACACACTCTCTTTCCTACACTCTATACGAGTGTGTTTTATAGAAACGCACAGCATGGATTCAGCGAGTTATAGCCCAATATCTTTTTCTTTCTTTCTTTCTTTCTTTAAATCTCCATTACACACCATTTGGTCACGATTTGTAAGCAGTGTGTGCATTTCATTGCTATAGTTTCACCAGATTACACTCTTAATATATAGCTCTTTGTGGTACAATCACTGAAACATGACTCCTTCTTAACCTCAATATTTCTTTTACCCTCATGGATTTTACTTGAATTTGATAGAACAGTTGGGATGCTGAAAAACACAGCTTTAGAAACAAGCCACTGTGATGATCGTCGCTTGGTGACTCTCGTTAAATTACTGCTGCTGTTTTATGACGACGACCTCCTGCTTTATAGCGCAAAACCTTTTTGTTCTCTTGCAGGTTCACATCTTTTTTTGATTCAGGACTCCATTCAAGAGTCTTAGAGTGCTTTCACCCCTATTGGTGTGTTTGCAGAGTTCAAATAAGAGCGAAATTGATGCTTTTGGCTTGTTTGCTATTTGGTTTGATTTTTCAAATTATTTAAACAAAACAAAATGCAAAAAATTTGTTTAAGGGACAAAAACACCAGAGACCACAGAGTTAACAAATATAACAAATGACTAAATAATGATATAAATAACTAATGTATAACATTTTCTCTGTTGCATCCAGTGTTTATTTTCTCTTTTTGATCGTCCGTTCAAATTCTCCAGAACACATGGCATTCCTGCAGCTCTGTCCTTTGGCTCATTTCGTGTCTCGTGGCTCAGATTAGCAACTCACATCCACAACAAAACGCCGCAACCCAAAACACATTCACCGATTCACTTCCTGCAGTGGAATTGATTCCGAGTCAAATGTCTCTCTCTCTCTCTCGCTCTCTCACTCACTGCAAACGAACTGCACTAGAGCTCACTCGGAAGCCCTTTGAGACCATCTCGCTCAGACACTTTTGGGCTGCTTGTTTCAGTTGAGGGTGATTGCAGAATGTGGCCTGTCTAAAGCACTGCACAGAAGGGAACACACACACCAGAGCTCCATTCAAACAGACTACACGCTGTATATGTGAAAACACATTAAACATCACTAAACCACAGCATGCTCATGAACATGTGGGATAGAGTCAGGGACGAATGCAGATTTTCATCACTGGGATCCTAAAAGAGCTTTTACCTGTGCAGTGTTTAGTTTGTTTGAATGAATCCCTGGTGTGTGCGTGTGTTCTCTTTGGTGTGGTACTTTAGGTGAGAGAGAGAAAGAGAAAGAGAGAGAGAGAAAAAGAGAGTCTCTCTTCGCTTCGACTCTGTGATTTGAAAGTGATTCAACTCGGAATCGACTCGACTGCAGGAAGTGAATCAAACAAACTGTGTGCGTTTTAGACGCAAAACTGAGCCAAAGCACAGAGCTGTAGCACTGCAGAAACACCTTGTGTTCTTGGATAAACAAAAAGAGAAAATAAATACTGAATGCAATACACAAAACACTTAAAACTTTTTTTAATATAATTATCTAATCATTTATTTTAGCAATCCAAGCTCAGGTGCTTTGTGTCACTGTATTTGCGATGAACGTTTTATGTCAGAAATTTTACAAGGACATTTTCAGCTCTACATGCTAATTAACAGTGTCAATTTCACTCTGATACAGACTTGGCATATATAACGCACACCAATCGGTCATTGATTATTTTCCTATAAATTCCTATTAATGTACAAATTAATATGGCATGTTTTTGATGAATATTACTCTTGTGCTCTTTAATAGTTGTAATAATATGTAGCCTTATTGCCTGCTGAGTATATCCTACATGACATACAGCTTAATAGACTTTTTTAAACTGATTCCTGATTGGATTAAAAACCACAATTCTTCACTTGAAATGGATTTCTTTCTTAAAATAATAAGCTCTTAAATTCCGCTTGTGTAAAATTATTTATTTCGTGTGGTACTTTTCAACACAGCTGAACACAGCACCACTGAGCTGAGATGCTGAATAGTGAATATTTCTCCAGAGGCATCTCTGAAAAGTGTCAAAATGCTCAAAATGTTAAACATCTGCGTTTCTATTCACAATCTGAAGGTTTCGGCACATTGCAGGAGAGAGCTGTGTTAATCCGAGCTGTCGCTGACATCTCAGAGATGCGTCCATTTTTCTTTAACATCAGCAGTGTGTGTCTGTGTGTGTGTGTGTGTGTGTGTGTTTGGGGGGGGGCGGGAATCATACTCAAGTCATACAGTACTCTAACCTCTACATAACTCTGTCTTATGGTATTAAATGTAAGAAACAAATGGCTTGGAGGTCAGGTGTGCATTACTTTGAAGCTAATTCCACAAGACAGCGCCATCGTTTCGGAAAAGCAACGATTTTTCCTGGAGCCGTTTCGCTTTGTGTGCTCGCGATTAGTTCCGCATGTCCAACAAACTGAAACATCAATGCATCCAAATGAAACATTTCAGCTACAAGAGACGAGGTTTTATGGGTGCAGGGCAAAACGCTATCTCAAACAACAACCAAAAATACAAAACAAAACAAAACAGAACAGAATGTGGTCTAAAAGTTCACTACAAACTACGGCTTAGGATGTGTAGTAAAGGCTTTATCTGGTCAGATCACTGCACTGAGGTTAAGAGACAAAAAGATACAGAGAGAAATGAAGCCAGATGGAGAGAGAGAGGGAGAGAGAGAGAGAGAAGGGAGTAGTAGTATCGCCGTCTATAGCCCTGTTTGGTTGGGATTAGTTTTACACAGTGAGGTGGGATAATGTAATTCTCATCCGTGTGTGTATCTCTAAGAGTTAATCCCTTTCTGAATCGGTCAGGTCAGTAAATTTTTTTTTTTACAGACTGCTCATGCACATGTCTGGAAAGATTACACCATATTTTACCTTCTATAAAATGAGCTGTAAAAAATAACCCCAGACACGGATGGTCCATATGACAAAAATATCACGGTTCGCAAAAGCATTTCTACAATATAAGATATGATATGAATATGATATCTGAGAAAAGCTTACTGTAAAGCTTACTTTATCACAATATCCCAAGATCGTGGCTCAAACCCCAGGTAATATATCGCAGTATACTGGTAAAGATTGCATTGTATCCTGTGGGAAAAGAGTTTTAAGTTTGTAAGTTTAGTTTAAAGACACTCCAGTAAGCGCTCGCTCTTTTCTATCATCTCCTGCCAAAACCAAAAACGAGTTTAAAACTCAGAACAACAAAATACAGACGTTTGAACGTCAGAATTGAGAAAGATTTTTTGCTTTTTGTTATTTAAGAATGAAAAATCGATACATGGTGGTCTGGTGCATCTTTCTGAAAGATGTTGTTTATTTAACACGCTTACGAAAACAAGACCTCAGGCAGCGCTTTAAGTTTGCCAATGAGTTTTTTTTTGTGGTTTCTCAGGAACATGACAAGCTGCGTTTCATTTTTGTCTTATTTACTTCAAGAGAGAGAATAGGAGAGGCTGGTGAGGGAATGACACCAGTTGGTTGTTTACAGCTGCTATAACGTAAGTGATAACAGGAACCGACTCGTGTTCCACAACTATAAACAGATAAAAAGTACAATGGGTCATTTGATAATAAACAAAACAAAACCGAAATGCTTCAGAATGTGTTGTTACATGAAAATAAACTTCGGGGAGGGAACAAGAACCCCGCTTCATCACATCACCCTGGTGGTGATACTTTTCCTAGAACGGCACAACACCATATGTTCTATTCCTTACCTAACGTCTGGCTAAATTCATCTTAGACCTCACAGACCGAACTTGCTAGTGTTTGGATAGTTCGGTATCAAGTGTGTTTTGGATATGTAGATAAATATGATTCTGAAATTGTCTGATATTTTGTGTTAGCCATGTGACATATTGTACGAACGCGAGACATGCTAGAGCGAGAAATGTTTACCTGCGATGCAGAGGCCGAATATACTCAGCAAGACCAGGATGTAGAGGGAAACGATGGCATATTTGATGGCGGACAGAGAGTCCAAGTGGCCGCAGCAGCTGTCCGTTTTCCTCCGCCGCTTTCCAGAACTCGCTGCACAAGAAGAGAACAGAAATGAGGTGAACGAGGAAATGAGGGCCGTGCCACAGAAATACGATTCAACATTTCTCTAGACGAGATACAACAGGAAAGGTATTTCATGACGTAATACAGTACTACATTTAGACAACAAGACACTGAGCAAGTGAGAGCGTTAGATGAACAGAGTGATGTTAGAACTCGACTTGCAAAATGTCTGGTAATGAAACTTTTCAGAGAGAATGCAGATCAGTAACAAAAAGTATGACAGACGTTTACATATTACAGATGTATAGGAGTTTATCTGTGTTGTGACATCACATGGCAGTGTTTGTGAAGAAATTACACTTTATATAATGATGAAAGAGACACAAAATGTATAGTTTTGAAACTGGGTGTTGCTTCAAATTATCAGCATCCTTTATTTAAAAAAAAAAAAAAGAAAAAAAAAGAAAAACTCAATAAAAAATAACATAACTCATTAATATTACATATTTTTAAATAATAATATTTTCTCTCAAAAATGTGTGTGTCAAAATTTCTCACACCCCTAAAGGAATATTTTAATGTTATTTGTTAATATAAATATTATTTTTCACTCAACAGGAACCATGTCCTGTTTCCCTGGGATATAAATATGATGTTGCACACATGTAAAATTCATTACAAAAATCACCACAAATAAGGCACACATCAGGTAATGAATGTAAAAAATACCATTAAAAAGAATATGAATAAGGATACACTGAATATTACTAAAGTTAAAATCTAGCATTATGGTTACGGTGTGTCTAAAACAGTCCATTAAAGATTGTAGAATTATGATGTAGAAATCACACGTACACATGGTTAACTGTTATATGTTCAAAGTTAAAGATATATATATGGGTTAAATATACACCTCAGCATTAAAGAAGTAAAGTGACATCATTATTTAAATTATATATATATATATATTATTTTTATTATTTTTTTCTCCTGGTAATGGACGAAGAAGGGAATGTACATGTCTGTGCAACCTCAAATTTATACCCCAGGACACAGTCAACACTTTCAGCAAGACACAGAAAAAACACAACACAACAAAAGTATCTGCTTTAATTTTCTGATTATACAGAATTTCTGGAAACTCAGGATTTGCTGTTTACTTCCATGAATGTGCATAAAATGTCAACATTGGCATCATGTCAGTGTTTATGTGACCTGTGGATGGTGTCAGAGTTTCACATTACAGAGCCTGGCTTCAGAAGATTATGTACATAAACACACTTAAGACTTCAATAATCACCTCCTGGAAATGACTTCCAAAAGCATGACTCACTTATCTACAGTCTCGCCTTCTCATCGGTTTATTAGGTGTCTCGTTCAGATATTTGCACGGCTTTGACTCGTAAGAATCAACAAACATTTCCACCACCTTTATGGTCTGCAGGCCATTTAGGAACTAAGTGAAGCAAGCTGGCATTCCTAAATGTTGTAAATGTTTTCTTTAAGCATCTGAGCAGAAATAACAGCAGTGTATGAGGACAGGGAAGCAAGTCGGTAAGGATTTAATGTATTAGTATGTAAAAATCATCACTGGAATTTTTCATTATCCATAGTTACTAATTAAATAAGTGTAGTATAGAAATTCTACTATTATTTCACTGTTATTTATTTTCTGATTATTATTCTGATTGTATCTACCTTCAGTTGTCCTTAACATGAGCAGAATTGAAAACAGGTATGTAACCTATTAATTCTCTCACTTGTATATATTATGTGTGTTTGTGTTCACAGCTTGACTCAGTTTCTCCTCCTACAGCTGATCTGCAGTTTGTTCCTCATTCCCTGTTTCTAAACTAGCAAATCCTCACTCCCAGATGTCAAAACACTCGCTGGTTCCCACTAAAGCTCATGGAGGAAAAAAACAGTTGCGTGCGGGCAGCTCACACAGCTCCCCATGACACACCCAGCTGTTCTGCTGTCAACACTCCACTCTCAAGGTTGTTTTATTACCCAGCATGCTCGCTGATTCTCTCCGCTCTGGGATCAGGTGTCATATGACCACTGTTAGACTAAATTATTAGGACATATCTTTAAGAATGGTGAGACTAAAGTGCAGAGTTGTTTTCCCAAAGAGGCTAGGCGGCCAAGTGTTCTACACACGGCACCAGAATATTAAATAAACACTGAAATATCAGTTTTTATTCTTATATCCAGGATATAATGGTTTAACCAAGCCACAGGCAACTTTCATCCACCCTTGTTTGATGGCAAATCCCAGGAGACTAAAAGCCTGATTTTCTCCCCCTCTCTCTATTATTTGAGCTTACCTTCTTCACAGAGGTTGAGTTTGGACAGGTTCCGTCCATCGTAGCCCTCCTCATAAAACGAGCCATTGTCTCGCTCCTCATACGTGCTCAGATACATGGCCTTGTTCTCCATTCAGGACCTAAAGCAGGAGAGAGACATTCAAAACCACCATTAAGAGCTGAACAAGAACAATCAGAACCATACTCACTGAATCATATTTTTTAACCAGGACACTGAAGACCACACTCTTACCATTCAGGATCATTATTTTAAATATTCATAGCTTCAACATGGACAGAGCTGATCTGATTCTCCATTGCACGCATAGCATGTCTATTCAGAACTGGTGGGCCAGTGGCGCAATGGATAACGCATCTGATTATGAATCGGAAGATTCCAGGTTTGGCTCCTAGCTAACTCTACCCTCTAGGTCAGTGGAGGCCCATTGATTAAGGGTTACCAATCAGAAGGTCAGGGATTCAAGCCCAAGCACCGCCAAGCTGCCACTGTTGCACCCTTGTGCAAGGCCTCATGGCTGACCCTACACTCTGACCCAAACTTCCTAACAAGCTGGGATACGCAAAGAGAGGAGTTTTGCTGAACTATAATGTACACATGACAAAGGCTTTCTATTACTCCTTTTTTACCATCTCACCTATTCAAAACCACCTTCACATTCATTCAGAACCATCCGATTTAGGACCAGCACTGTGTCAGAAATCATTAGACAAACATTTAGAACTTCCTTATGATCTATTCTGAACCACTGTTACTCATTTAGAACCACCTGACCCATTCGATCTAGTCCAAACCAACATGGTACCCATTCCAAACCACCATCTCATCCATTCTCAACAATCTCACCCATTCCAAACCAATAGATTACCTATTTAGAACCATTTACACCCATGGTTTAGAAGGATTCCAAACCACCATCCTTCCTATCCTGAAGCAAAATGTTATCAATTTAGGACAATCTTTGCCATTTAGAACCATATTCTTACCTTTTCCAACACCCTTTCCGAACCAGTGTTACACAGTTAGAACCATCTCGCCCATTCCGAACCACCATCTTTCCCACTCCAAACCAATATGCTACCCATTTAGAACAATGCTACCTAATTAGACACAACATAGTACCCATTTAGAATCCTACGACCAAGTCCAAGTCAATATAGTATCCATTCCAAACCACCATCTGCCCCATTCCGAACTAATATGTTGTCAATTTAGAATGACTTTGCCCCATCCGACTCATTTCAACCACCATTTTTCCCATTGCAAACCAACATTACCTATTTAGGACAATCATCACCATTTGGAACCATGTCCTCACCCATTCCGAACCAATATGATACCCAGATAGACCCATCTCACCTATACGTTTCCCATTTGGGACCATCATTGTGTCCATTTTGAACCAAACTCTCACCAATCAGAGAAATTGTCTCATTAAGGATACATTTTTTTCTCTAAATGACTTATACAGCTACACATCCCACAAATATTCTCACGTTTTAACCTCTAAACTTTAAGATACCAAAAAGAGAAAACACATGAAAATAGGAACACTTTAAATTGGTATGACAACAAAATATTTCCCTCTTCCCCAGTGGGTTTAATTTGTGAGTATTCTTACCCTGACCAACAGTTTCTATGGAACCATTTACTACAGCCACAGCTGACATAGTCATCAGTGAACTAATTGTAGCCCTAAGCAACATTCTACTTGGGCCCAGTGTTGCAGATCTCAAGGGGAATCATGGTAACAACTGTGGTCTCACCGTCCTATATCACTAAAAATTATTATTACAAAAGCATGCATTATTAAAAGAAACCCAAACCCATGAATCCATCTGCATTCAATGTGACTCTTGGGTTAAATCTTCAGCTGTATTCACATAGTCACAGAACCTTCCCTGCATAATTACAATCACATTCATGAATGTGTGGCATTGTGTCCTTTCATAAATGAGAAACACACTCTGCGAAGTGATGTTGTATGCTAAATAAGTCCTACGTTTTCCATTACCTCGTCTACAGGTGCCTTGGATTGAGTTTCTGGACATGAATCGCACGCGTTGGCTTTAAAAACAACATGACGAATGACAAGCAGAACGCTCCAAGCTGGCTTTAAACGGTCCAGTAAAACAAGCGTCTGTCAGCGTGATCCAGGGTGTGTACGGAGAAGACTGTGTGTGGCTTTCGCTTTTTATTGGCTCTGTCATTTGTGTGACCTCATCAAAGTTTTTTCTTGGGGTGTTTGTTTTGAATTCTAAGTTTGCAGGTTGAGCAAGGACTAAACTTATTATTCAGTTAAATTATTAGAAAACATAAAATAATGTTTTAATTAATTAATGTCTACTGGACATTAAGATTTGTGCTACGTTTACAGTAAGTGCACACATTACATTATTCAGCTACAGCAATATACGGGAATATATGAGAATAAAGAAATGATGGAAAGGATGGGTGGATGGATCCCATCAAAGAAGAGAAATGAAGGGAATGAAGAAAAGATGGATGGAATGTAAGGGAATGAAGAAATTATGGGATGGGCGGATGGAAGTAAAGGGAATGAAGAACTAATGGATGGAAGAAATAGAAAGGAATGAAGAAATTATGGATGGATGGATGGATTGAAGCCAGTCTGCTATAAGGAACTAACTTGTTTCATGGATTTTTTTTTTACACAACAAATGTAACAATAAATGGATAAAATAAATAAAAATTGTAATTATTGGAATATTGCTGGGGTATAAGAGGAATAAAACACTTCGGGACATGCTGTTATAGGAAACTAAACATCTTTGGGGTAGTAACAGTGATTCTGCTTCATCACACCAGCCTACCATTGATTATTTTCCTAGAACAGCATGACACGGAGTAGTTTATTCCTTACTTGATTAATATGATCATTTATGTTTATGAATGTACTTCAGTTAAATTTTGGATAAATTTCTCTCATATTTTATTATTAGAATTACTCAAAAGTAAAAATAAATAAATAAATTATCCACAAAAACATTTTTTGTAATTTCTTTTTAACCCATCTCTACCAAGGGTGCCAATAATTCTGGAACTAACTGTATTTGGTTGCGTTCCATAAATGCTTGTTTACATGCAGTGCACACGTTCTTGTTGAGTAATTGTAGGAATGAACTTTGTCTTTAATGAGCTAAAAACAACAGATGTGTGTTACATTAGCATTTGATGACACTGAGGTTTATAAAATGAGGGGAAACAATGACATCGCTTATTATCTGACTTGAGCGTTTTTTTTTTTCTTTCAGAAAGTAATGCCTGACCTACAGACAACAAAGGATGAGAGCGCGAGAGCGCAGTTTATCTAAGTCATTAAAAACGGTTTCATCACTGGAGATTTCATTAAGCACTGCATGTGTGTGCTGACATTTAGGAGCCTGCTAACACACACACACACACACACACACACACACACACGCGCTGCTAGGAAACTGGGACTACAGTTAAACACTGTCGGAACCAAAAAGACCCTGAGAAAGTGCAAACCTCCTGTTAAATGTTTTTAGACAAGTTCTCTGTCTGTCTCTCTGATGAAGAACGCTTTAATCCTCATTTCCTCTTCGCTATTTACTAATGTCTGTTAATCCAGATATGTTATATTGAGACACACAGACAAACACACAGAGAGACAGACAGAGTCAGAGATATAGACATTGATGGACAGATGGAGAGAGACAAACAGCAGTAGAGAGAGAGAGAGAGAGAGAGAGAGAGAGAGAGTCAGAGATATAGACAGACAGTGGTAGACAGAGAGAGACTGACAGATACAGACATAGACAGATAGTGGGAATGAAAGAGACATAGACATAAACGGACAGTGGGAGAGAAAGAGAGAGTGAGAGACAGACAGAGAGACAGACAGAGACTAAAAGAGAGAGACCAAAAAAGACAAGACAGCCAGACAGAGACAGACAAGTAGAACTGTTTTGTGTGGGCGTGGCCTAAAATACTACTATTCTAATGAGCTTGTTTGATCCCTCAGTTCAAGACTCCCAGCATCACAGAAGGTGAAGGCAACATGGGAAAAAAAAAACAAAACAAAACAAAAAACAGGCAAAATGGTCTAAAACAATATAACAAGCCGAGAGCAAACAACTAGGGCAAAGGTGATGAGAGCACTAAAAAAAATACAACTGCCTACAAAAAGTACAACTTTGTCCAAAACTGAGTTCTTGTATGAATAGTCATTAAATATATCGACAGCATAAATGGATAAAAAGTATGACAGATCATCCTTTAATCAATAATATCAGAGGAATAAATCACTTTGGGACGTGCTGTTATGGTAACTCTTTCATCTCTGCACACCATCGCTGATTATTTTCCCATAACTGCACCACACTGAGTGTTTTAATCCTCACTTAGATCGCAACACTGCAATACTGGCGGCGAAATTTTCTATATGACATGCCGTAAATCTCCTCATATTCACTCACTAATGACTCATTTTTAGTGGTTGATATTAAGCTGAGTTCATGATCATGAGAGAAATTTCCTGTTTGAAGAAGTTTCCTGGTTCCTGAAAAAGCTTTTTCTCCCCTTTTTTTTTCCTTCCACCATTCGTTTGGCTCTGACTCAAATAGAAAGGTTAAATGATGTATTGAGAGTCTTAACAACAGGCTGCAAAGTTTTAAAAAAAAAAGGAAAAAAAAAAAAAAAAAAAAGGGCAGAGATGCTGACTCCAGTGAAATGCAAGATTACGCTGAGACTGAAGAGAGATAACACACTCATCATCAATCTGTATGAAGACACGCCACTGATGACCTCACTGTTATGAAGATGAGGAAGAAAAACACAACTCTGGAGGAATCTGGAACATTCCACAGTCACAAGTACAAATGTGTATCAGCTGAGTGGAGCGCAAGTTTGCTCAGTGTGACTGTAATTTAGTGTGTGTGTGCGTGTGTGTACACAGTAAAACGCTCCACTAACTTCAGCTCCAGTGTTTCAGCTGAATGGCGGACTAAGAGTAAGCATTATAATTCTCTTTTTTTTTTCTTTCCATTGTAAATCTGCAATCAGATTCTTCTGTGTCTGGAGCTGCAGAGAAAATGCGACACAAAACTTCTCCAGGACCATTTAAGTATTAAAAAAAAAGCACCTTACATATCAATATTTATAACAATACTTGATTTTATGATGAACTTATTTCATCATAGTCTATTTGGTTTCCTACATTACCCACGATGCCATTCGGCTACCTGCTGATAGTGGGGCAGCGTGATTCAGCCCTCACTTCATCTGTATCTAAACAGAGTGATGCAGCGGTGCTTTAGTCTTCCTCATGTTAGTCATCTTTAACGATATATTTCAGACCTGGTGTGTGTTGTGCAAGGCCATCACCAGACACACTCGAGGGTGTAAGATGCTGCAGTGCAACACAAGGTCCTTGTGTTTGTTTGGTTCAAGCCAGAGGAGTGTTAGAGCAGGAAAAGACACACAGAAAGGTAGAGAGATGGAAAGGCAGTGCTGTTTATGTAACTCATGGCTTAATCGGAAATACAAAAATAATCCCTGCACTCCAAAAATGAATGAAATTCAAAATGACTAACTGTTAGAGAAAAGCTGCACTGAATAGGACAAACACACACACACACACACACACACCAAAACATTTCAGTCAACTAGACCTTAATACTTATACCTTATAAATTATACTGCAGAATTTTTTTAAATGAAAATAATCCAATTTGTTCAAATATCAGGCACAATATTTAAAGAAATGATAATATTTTGGTTATTTGTTGGAGTCTTTTTATTCCTGAAGTTTCCACCAAGAACAGATTTTCTCCAAGTTGTTTAGTATTTATGGAGCTTCTTGTTTCTGAGTTTTGGATTAAACCCATTTAACTCACATGACCAGTCAAACAAACTAATATTTAGAAAAACTCAATAATAAATATAATAACTTTGGACAGATTCCTGCACTAGATGATTACCAGGTGATCAGTTGTACAGAGATCATGATACACAGAAAGAATAAACATCACTCACCTTGATAAAAGCTTCTCCACTCTCAAAATCTCATCCTGCTCTTTCTCCTCCTCTGCACAGAACCAAACCCCGACTTCTCCTCCACCTCCTGCTCGTGTGTGTGTTTTCTGCTCTCTCTCTCTCTCTCTCCACACACTGATGTACACTGAACAGTCCGCCTCTAAATCTCTGCATGAGATCAGATTGGTGCTCTTGTGTTCTCCTGCACCATGAAGTTCTTTAATGCATTAATCCATCCATCCATCCATCTATCTATCTATCTATCTATCTATCTATCTATCCATCCACCAGCCTGGTCTTCAGCTTGATTTGCTTCTTTTTGGTGCAGAGGATTAAAAAAAAGGCTCCCAAACGCCTACAGGCTTTACAATCCAGTGCACCTACAAACTTATTTACAAACCCAGCGCAGGTTCTCTGCAACAGGTGCGCGTGATTACAGACTCTGTGAACGCGCATGCGTCCCTTTTCTCCAGCGCCAGGGCGCGCTCCCGGTGGAGTCACGTGACCAGGTGCACGCCTCTCTCCCGCAGGTTGGGCCACTTTGGCTGCCCACTTAATGCTGACGTACATACATTTAATATGGAGGTATAATTATTCTAATCATCTCATCTGCGCCCCCTTGATTCTGTGTGTGTTAATGTATCAGTGTGTTTGTGCCAACAAACTGGTGTAAAATATACGACTGTATCCTGTGTAGTAAGTGTAATACAACATAATGCTAGGACCTTGATGATAAACAACAACAGCAACAACGTCATCAAAATAAACTTTACATTTAAAATATATAATAAAGCAATCATCAACAAAAAATCTCATATACACAAGATATCATATAAAGTGAGCGAGTGAGTGAGTGAGTGAGTAAGGGAGTAAATCAGTGAATGAATGAATGAATGAACAAACAAATAAATAAGTTTACAGAATACTGAAGTGTAATGCAAAATGCAAAAAGTATATGGAATGCAGAAGTGCATAATCTATTGAAGTGCCTGGAAGTGTGTATAATACTGAAGTGCACTGAATACTGAAGTGCACTGAATACTGAAATGTACTGAATACTGAAGCATATGGAATGCAGAAGTACATGTAATAGCATACAGAATGCTGAAGAGTCCTGAATGCTGAAGTGTACAGAATACTGAAATTTAAGGAATGCAGATGTATATGGAATACTTAAGTGTATGAAATATTGAAGTATACAGAATACTGAAGTGTACTGAATACTCAAATGTACTGAATACTGACGTGTACTGAATACTGAAATGTACTGAATACTGAAGCATATGGAATGCAGAAGTACATGTAATACTTAAGTGTATAAAATATTTAAGCATACAGAATGCTGAAGAGTCCTGAACGCTGAAGTGTACAGAATACTGAAATTTAAGGAATGCAGATGTATATGGAATACTTAAGTGTATGAAATATTGAGGTATACAGAATACTGAAGTGTACTGAATACTGAAATGTACTGAATACTGACGTGTACATAACACTGAAGTGTACTGAATACTGAAGCATATGGAATGCAGAAGTATATGTAATACTTAAGTGTATAAAATATTTAAGCATACAGAATACTGAAATGTTGGACTAGTGGTCTACTACTTAAATTTTGTCTAGTTCTTTGCAATGGACGCTCTCTTCTCTTGCATTTAATGACATACACACACACACACACACACACACAGTTTTAAGGTGAATCTTTAAATTTGTAATTTGTTTTAAGTGAAATGTCCATTAGGTGCCTACATATAATAATAATAATAATAATAATAATAATAATAATAATAATAAGCTTTACTCTGATGCACTAACCATGCAAGGCCACTAGATGGAGAACTCAGATCAGTAATGCAGTAGACTGCAGATGACTGTCACAATGTCTTGTCAAAAAAGACATGAATAAGTCTAAGGAGAAAAGAAAAATGCAAAATCACAGTGCTTTTGTTTTGTTTAAATCATGAAAATGAATAAAAGTTGATAGTTTATTGGAATTAGATGATTAGATATTAGATTATATAAGTATTCAGAGCATAGGCTCAGTTCTGCTGTGCAATAGACATGAGAGACTTTCTCACATCTATGTGGTCAATGCCATACTGCTAAACTTGCACTTCCTGTGTTAATAGTGAGTGTGTGAATGTGTTCTATAGGGTGTGTTCATTCTGATCAGACACGGTGCAGCAGTTGGTCAGTGTGTGTTTAGCTCTAATTCTCTCTTTGGGTTAATGTGTGTGTTTGGGTCCTCAGTAAGAATGCAGGTGTGTTTTCTTCTCCTCCTTATACAGCTTCATGTCACTGAAGGTGAGTCTGCTGTTCTCTCTCTCTCTCGCTCTCTCATATTTAATAATGTCAATAAATATATGTAAGAGTTTATCATTTAACGCTTTTAAAGCATAAAGTCTTTCAGCAATCTTACTCATGATATGGAAAATATAAAGTGCACACTGAACAAATTATTTGAGCAAGTTTTGGAGTTTTTCTGTTTGCTATCAAACCAAATATAAGGATAAATGTGAGAAAGTGATCATCATGGGACTTTCATAAAAGCTGCTTAACACTTATTAAATAAGAGATTTCTGTCAGAGCTTTATTAATCCCCGTCTATGTCCTGGGTTCATGTAGAACGCTGAGTCTCCTTCATCATGATTGGTGTTCTGGTTGTTCCTGCCTCGTTCCCCTACAGTTTCCTCTTGCTCTCTCATTGGCTGTTACTCATCGAGGTTCTTACAGCATCGTACATGCGCTTATACTACAAGATTTAGTACCAATCATTTTAAAGATGCTTGAAACAAAGAAATGGTTACGTTCCTCAGCCAGTGAGGCATCAGCGTAGACGGTGCTGTGGTTATTGTTCTTGTAATTGGTGATGCTTTGAATTCCCTGCCACACTCTTCTTGGGTTATTGTCTGTGAGATGGTCCTCAATTTTTCTTTTGTACGCGTCTTTGGCGTGTTTGATGCCTCTCCTCAGGCTGGCTCTAGCAGCATTATACAGAACTTTGCCACCTGACCTGAAGGCGGAGTTGCGTTCTTTCAGCAGTGACTGGACCTCACTTGTCATGCAGGGTTTCTGGTTGGGAAACATCCGAATCTTTTTGTTGACAGTGACATTGTCCGTGCAGTTTTAATATAAAACAATGCAGTTTCTGTGTATTGCTCCAGGTCCTGCTGTTCAAAAACCTCCCAGGCTGTACGTTTAAAGCAGTCCTGCAGTCGAGAGAGGGCTCCCTCAGGCCAAGTTTTTATGATCTTTGTTTTCCTCCTCAGCTGGGTGTATGCTGGGAGAAGAAGCAGTGAACAGTGATCTGACTGTCCTAGGTGGGGGAGGGGTGGGTACCTGTAGGCATTGTTTATGTTGGAATACACATGGTCCAGTGTATTTTTCCCTCTGGTAGCACATTTAACATATTGGGTGAATTTAGGTAGTACTCTTTTCACACACGTTTGATTAAAATCACTCCCTCACTCCCTCACTTGCTGCTAGTTAAGAGGGAGTGTCCCCTATCTTTTTGGGGCCAGGGGGTAATTTGCTGCTCTATCTATTTGCTGCACCAGGCTAGTGCTGATGCCTCTCCAACTCTGCACAAATGGCCTCCATTGACGATGTCACTCCTCTTCCAGGCTTTGCAAAGACCGTTCCTCTGCCCCCTGGCTTCGCCCCCTGCTCCACAGTTTTTTTTTTTTGGTATTTTATTATTAACTGTTTTTTGATACATGTTTACATATTCTTATGTAAAGCACCTTGAGAGGCCTTTTTAAAGGCGTTATAGAAAAATTAATTTTATTATTATTAGTGCGTGGTGGACATTAGTGAGTTGTGGACATTAGTGAGTGGTGGACATTAGTGTGTTATGGACATTAGTGAGTTGTGGACATTAGTGAGCGGTGGACATTAGTGAGTTGTGGACATTAGTGAGTGGTGGACATTAGTGAGCGGTGGACATTAGTGAGCGGTGGACATTAGTGAGTGGTGGATGTGTGTGAGGTTTGGAGTTACAGGTTGTCTGTAGTTGTGTAGAGTTGCTGCAGATGGTGAACTGCTCATTAACAGATCAGTAACTGGTGTGTTCCTACAGGCTGCAGGCTGGAAGGAAACAGAGAGATAAAACCCATCACTGCATACACAGGAGGCTCAGTACTGCTGCCCTGCTCCTGCACTGACCTCCACACCAAACCTGACACCTTCACATGGAGGAAAATCACAAATGAAACGAAATGGGTAGAGATACCTCCTGAGAGTGAGCAGTACAAAGACAGATTTCAGCTGGTTAATGATCACTCTTCAGGAAATTTCTCTCTGCTCATATCACACCTGACTGAAGAGGATGGAGGAGATTACAAGTGTAGACTTAAAGAGAGTGAATACAGAGACTTCAAACTCACTGTTGTAGGTAAATGACTCATTTTTATTCACAATGCTACTTCAGTGATAATCTCATGACAGATTAATCTGATGTTGTAACAGCAATGCAATATGTTGATGTTTGTTCATTCTCCAGGTTGCACACGGAATCGTCAGACAGTGACTGTGACTGGATACGTGGGACAGTCTGTCCTTCTGCCCTGCTCCTGCTCTGAACTACAAGCCAAACCCCACACTTTCAGATGGATCTTTTTTAAAGGATCTGATCGCATAAAATTATTCCCAAAGGACCAGACAAATCCCTACACAGACAGAGTTCAGCTCTTTAATGATCATCATCCAGGAAATCTCTCTCTGCTCATATCACACCTGACTGTAGAGGATGGAGGATGGTACAGGTGTAAGATCAGCAACACTATCGATGTAAACGTCATACTCATAGTAAAAGGTAAAATGACCTTCTGTATATAAACCATATGTGAAGTTGACTACAGCATGTAGCAAAGGAAATGAAATATCATTAATAACTATTTGGACTACTAATGTATAATAAAATGATATGGAGTACACATTCCATCTGGATGTCAAAAAGTGTATTATACTGCACATCACACTCTTTATTTATAACTTATTAAACCTTTCTCTCCTTCAGACGCACCAACAAGACCTTCAACATCCACAGCAGTGATCACAACAACTTCACCTAATTCCAAACCAGGTACCACACACCACTGATACACACTGGAATGAAAAGTCTTTGTTAGTACGTTAGTACATCAGCTCACAGCAAGAATCACACACTAACTTTATCTGGTCTTTCACTTCCTGTAGGTGTCACAACAAAAGCTACAAAACCAACCCCAGTGGTCAAAGACAAAACAACTGCACACTCTGAAACATCTTCTGAAAAAGGTAAGGATCAATACACTACATTCACTTCTGTTCATTTAAGATGAAGTTTCATGATGTTCTCCTGATCTCCTAACATCTGCAGGAAAAGAACTGTGTCTCTTGAAACTATTCTGTATAAATTATATAAACAAACACATAAAGTTTAGTATAACTAAATACATTCAGCATAAAATAAAGGTTGTTACATTTATTTCAAAATGGAAGTCCAGCCGACCTGAAAACACTTTTCATCTCAAGACAGTTTTATTGAGTTTTATTGGACATTCATGAGTTGTGGACATTCATGAGTTGTACACATATTGAGTTTTATTGGACATTCATGAGTTGTGGACATTCATGAGTTGTACACATCAGTGTGTTGAGGAGATTAATGATTTGTGGACATTAGTGTGTAGTGAACGTTCTTGTGTTGTGGACATTAATGAGTAGTGGACATTAGTGTGTTATGGACATTGGTGTGTTGCTGACATTAATGAGTTGTGTACACAAGTGTGTAGTGCAGACTAATGAGTTGTGGACAAAGTGTCTTATGAACATTAGTGTGTTATGGATATTAGTGTGTTGTGGACATTAATTGATTGAGGAAATTAGTGTGCTGAGCACATGATCATGTTGTAGAAATTAATGAGCTGTGGACATTCATGTGTTGTGGATATTAATGAGTAGTTGACACAAGTTCGTTGTGGACATTAGTGTGTTTTGGACATAGGTGTGTTTTGGACATTACTGCATGGTGGACATTAGTGAGTTGTGGACATTACTGAATGTCCATTGTTAAAAGCTCTATACAAATAAAATTGAATTGAATTGTTGGACATTAGTGAGTTGTGCACATTAAAGAGTTGTGGACCTAATCGTGTTGTTGACATTAGTGTGCTGTGGACATTAGTGTTTTGTGGACATTAGTGTGTTGTGGACATTAGTGAGATGTGGACATTAGTGAGATGTGGACATTGGTGAGTTGTGGTTATTAGTGAGTGGTGGACATTAGTGCACTGTGGACATTATTAAGTGGTGGACATTAGTGAATGGTGGACATTAAATAAGAATGTAATGTAAGAATCAGAT
Organism: Pangasianodon hypophthalmus; assembly: GCF_027358585.1. Classification (NCBI taxonomy): domain Eukaryota; kingdom Metazoa; phylum Chordata; class Actinopteri; order Siluriformes; family Pangasiidae; genus Pangasianodon; species Pangasianodon hypophthalmus. The sequence goes on from NC_069739.1 coordinate 4,124,675, forward strand.
GTGAAATGTTTCTGTTCCATGTTCTGCACCTCGTCTGTGTTTGTGTTTATGATTATGGATTATCTGAGTTTGTGTTCTGACCCACTTTCACTTCTCACTACGATTCCTGGATTGTCTTTAATAAAGAACACGCTGAATTTACACACTTGTGTCCTGCCTTCACTCACTGCACATCACACTCTTTATTTATAACTTATTAAACCTTTCTCTCCTTCAGACGCACCAACAAGACCTTCAACATCCACAGCAGTGATCACAACAACTTCACCTAATTCCAAACCAGGTACCACACACCACTGATACACACTGGAATGAAAAGTCTTTGTTAGTACGTTAGTACATCAGCTCACAGCAAGAATCACACACTAACTTTATCTGGTCTTTCACTTCCTGTAGGTGTCACAACAAAACCAACCCCAGTGGTCAAAGACAAAACAACTGCACACTCTGAAACATCTTCTGAAAAAGGTAAGGATCAATACACTACATTCACTTCTGTTCATTTAAGATGAAGTTTCATGATGTTCTCCTGATCTCCTAACATCTGCAGGAAAAGAACTGTGTCTGTTGAAACTATTCTGTGTAAGTTATATAAACACTCAAAAAATGATCCACATGACAGTTTTATTGAGTTTTATTGGACATTCATGAGTTGTGGACATTCATGAGTTGTACACATAAGTGTGTTGTGGAGATTAATGATTTGTGGACATTAGTGTGTAGTGAACGTTCTTGTGTTGTGGACATTAATGAGTAGTGGATATTAGTGTGTTGTGGACATTATCGTGTTGTGGACATTAGTGTGTTATGGACATTGATGTGTTGCTGACATTAATGAGGTGTGTACACAAGTGTGTAGTGCAGACTAATGAGTTGTGGACATAAGTGTCTTATGAACATTAGTGTGTTATGGATATTAGTGTGTTGTGGACATTCATGTGTTGTGGATATTAATGAGTAGTTGACACAAGTTTGTTGTGGACATTAGTGTGTTTTGGACATAGGTGTGTTTTGGACATTACTGCGTGGTGGACATTAGTGTGTTGTGAAGATTATTGAGTGGTGGACATTAGTGTGTTTTGGACATTACTGCGTGGTGGACATTAGTGAGTTGTGAAGATTATTGAGTGGTGGACATTAGTGTGTTGTGGACATTACTGAATGTCCATTGTTAAAAGCTCTATACAAATAAAATTGAATTGAATTGTTGGACACTAGTGAGTTGTGCACATTAAAGAGTTGTGGACCTAATCGTGTTGTTGACATTAGTGTGCTGTGGACATTAGTGTGCTGTGGACATTAATTAGTCCTGGACATTAGTGAGATGTGGACATTGGTGAGTTGTGGTTATTAGTGCACTGTGGACATTAGTGAATGGCGGACATTAAATAAGAAATAAAATGTAAGAATCAGATGTGAAATGTTTCTGTTCCATGTTCTGCACCTCGTCTGTGTTTGTGTTTATGATTATGGATTATCTGAGTTTGTGTTCTGACCCACTTTCACTTCTCACTACGATTCCTGGATTGTCTTTAATAAAGAACACGCTGAATTTACACACTTGTGTCCTGCCTTCACTCACTGCACATCACACTCTTTATTTATAACTTATTAAACCTTTCTCTCCTTCAGACGCACCAACAAGACCTTCAACATCCACAGCAGTGATCACAACAACTTCACCTAATTCCAAACCAGGTACCACACACCACTGATACACACTGGAATGAAAAGTCTTTGTTAGTACGTTAGTACATCAGCTCACAGCAAGAATCACACACTAACTTTATCTGGTCTTTCACTTCCTGTAGGTGTCACAACAAAAGCTACAAAACCAACCCCAGTGGTCAAAGACAAAACAACTGCACACTCTGAAACATCTTCTGAAAAAGGTAAGGATCAATACACTACATTCACTTCTGTTCATTTAAGATGAAGTTTCATGATGTTCTCCTGTTCTGCATCTGCAGGAAAAGAACTGTGTCTGTTGAAACTATTCTTTATAAATTATATATACACTCTGAAATGATCCACATGGTTACTAAATAAACACATAAAGTTTAGTATAACTAAATACATCCAGCATAAAATAAAAGTTGTTACATTTATTTCAAAATGCAGGTCCAGTTGACTTGAAAACACTTTTCATCTCAAGACAGTTGTATTGAGTTTTATTGGACATTCATGAGTTGTGGACATTCATGAGTTGTGGACATTCATGAGTTGTACACATAAGTGTGTTGTGGAGATTAATGATTTGTGGACATTAGTGTGTAGTGAATGTTCTTGTGTTGTGGATATTAGTGTGTTGTGGACATTATCGTGTTGTGGACATTAGTGTGTTATGGACATTGATGTGTTGCTGACATTAATGAGTTGTGTACACAAGTGTGTAGTGCAGACTAATGAGTTGTGGACAAAGTGTCTTATGAACATTAGTGTGTTATGTATATTAGTGTGTTGTGGACATTAATTGATTGAGGAAATTAGTGTGCTGAGCACATGATCATGTTGTAGAAATTAATGAGTTGTGGACATTCATGTGTTGTGGATATTAATGAGTTGTGGACACAAGATTGTTGTGGACATTAGTGTGTTTTGGACATAGGTGTGTTTTGGACATTACTGCATGGTGGACATTAGTGAGTTGTGGACATTACTGAATGTCCATTGTTAAAAGCTCTATACAAATAAAATTGAATTGAATTGTTGGACATTAGTGAGTTGTGCACATTAAAGAGTTGTGGACCTAATCGTGTTGTTGACATTAGTGTGCTGTGGACATTAGTGTTTTGTGGACATTAGTGTGTTGTGGACATTAATGAGTTGTGGACCTAATCGTGTTGTTGACATTAGTGTACTATGGACATTAGTGTGCTGTGGACATTAGTGTTTTGTGGACATTAGTGTACTGTGGACATTAGTGTGTTGTGGACATTAGTGTGTTGTGGACATTAGTGTTTTGTGGACATTTAGTGTGTTGTGGACATTAGTGTACTGTGGACATTAGTGTTTTGTGGACATTAGTGAGATGTGGACATTAGTGTACTGTGGACATTAGTGAGTTGTGCACATTAATAAGTTGTGGACCTAATCGTGTTGTTGACATTAGTGTGCTGTGGACATTAATTAGTCCTGGACATTAGTGAGATGTGGACATTGGTGAGTTGTGGTTATTAGTGAATGGTGGACATTAAATAAGAAATAAAATGTAAGAATCAGATGTGAAATGTTTCTGTTCCATGTTCTGCACCTCGTCTGTGTTTGTGTTTATGATTATGGATTATCTGAGTTTGTGTTCTGACACGCTTTCACTTCTCACTACGATTCCTGGATTGTCTTTAATAAAGAACATGCTGAGTTTACACACTTGTGTCCTGCCTTCACTCACTGCACATCACACTCTTTATTTATTTATAACTTATTAAACCTTTCTCTCCTTCAGACGCACCAACAAGACCTTCAACATCCACAGCAGTGATCACAACAACTTCACCTAATTCCAAACCAGGTACCACACACCACTGATACACACTGGAATGAAAAGTCTTTGTTAGTACGTTAGTACATCAGCTCACAGCAAGAATCACACACTAACTTTATCTGGTCTTTCACTTCCTGTAGGTGTCACAACAAAAGCTACAAAACCAACCCCAGTGGTCAAAGACAAAACAACTGCACACTCTGAAACATCTTCTGAAAAAGGTAAGGATCAATAGACTACATTAACTTCTGTTCATTTAAGATGAAGTTTCATGATGTTCTCCTGTTCTGCATCTGCAGGAAAAGAACTGTGTCTCTTGAAACTATTCTTTATAAATTATATATACACTCTGAAATGATCCACATGGTTACTAAATAAACACATAAAGTTTAGTATAACTAAATACATTCAGCATAAAATAAAAGTTGTTACATTTATTTCAAAATGCAAGTCCAGTTGACTTGAAAACACTTTTCATCTCAAGACAGTTGTACTGAGTTTTATTGGACATTCATGAGTTGTGGACATTCATGAGTTGTACACATAAGTGTGTTGTGGAGATTAATGATTTGTGGACATTAGTGTGTAGTGAACGTTCTTGTGTTGTGGACATTAATGAGTAGTGGATATTAGTGTGTTCTGGACATTATCGTGTTGTGGACATTAGTGTGTTATGGACATTGGTGTGTTGCTGACATTAATGAGTTGTGTACACAAGTGTGTAGTGCAGACTAATGAGTTGTGGACAAAGTGTCTTAGGAACATTAGTGTGTTATGTATATTAGTGTGTTGTGGACATTAATTGATTGAGGAAATTAGTGTGCTGAGCACATGATCATGTTGTAGAAATTAATGAGTTGTGGACATTCATGTGTTGTGGATATTAATGAGTAGTTGACACAAGTTTGTTGTGGACATTAGTGTGTTTTGGACATAGGTGTGTTTTGGACATTACTGCATGGTGGACATTAGTGAGTTGTGGACATTACTGAATGTCCATTGTTAAAAGCTCTATACAAATAAAATTGAATTGAATTGTTGGACATTAGTGAGTTGTGCACATTAAAGAGTTGTGGACCTAATCGTGTTGTTGACATTAGTGTGCTGTGGACATTAGTGTTTTGTGGACATTAGTGTGTTGTGGACATTAATTAGTCCTGGACATTAGTGAGATGTGGACATTAGTGTGTTGTGGACATTAGTGTGTTGTGGACATTAATGAGTTGTGGACATTAGTGAGATGTGGACATTGGTGAGTTGTGGTTATTAGTGAGTGGTGGACATTAGTGCACTGTGGACATTATTAAGTGGTGGACATTAGTGAATGGTGGACATTAAATAAGAAATGTAATGTAAGAATCAGATGTGAAATGTTTCTGTTCCATGTTCTGCACCTCGTCTGTGTTTGTGTTTATGATTATGGATTGTCTGAGTTTGTGTTCTGACCCGCTTTCACTTCTCACTACGATTCCTGGATTGTCTTTAATAAAGAACACGCTGAGTTTACACACTTGTGTCCTGCCTTCACTCACTGCACATCACACTCTTTATTTATAACTTATTACACCTTTCTCTCCTTCAGACGCACCAACAAGACCTTCAACATCCACAGCAGTGATCACAACAACTTCACCTAATTCCAAACCAGGTACCACACACCACTGATACACACTGGAATGAAAAGTCTTTGTTAGTACGTTAGTACATCAGCTCACAGCAAGAATCACACACTAACTTTATCTGGTCTTTCACTTCCTGTAGGCGTCACAACAAAAGCTACAAAACCAACCCCAGTGGTCAAAGACAAAACAACTGCACACTCTGAAACATCTTCTGAAAAAGGTAAGGATCAATACACTACATTCACTTCTGTTCATTTAAGATGAAGTTTCATGATGTTCTCCTGATCTCCTAACATCTGCAGGAAAAGAACTGTGTCTCTTGAAACTATTCTGTATAAGTTATATAAACACTCAAAAAATGATCCACATGACAGTTTTATTGAGTTTTATTGGACATTCATGAGTTGTGGACATTCATGAGTTGTACACATATTGAGTTTTATTGGACATTCATGAGTTGTGGACATTCATGAGTTGTACACATAAGTGTGTTGTGGAGATTAATGATTTGTGGACATTAGTGTGTAGTGAACGTTCTTGTGTTGTGGACATTAATGAGTAGTGGATATTAGTGTGTTGTGGACATTATCGTGTTGTGGACATTAGTGTGTTTTGGACATAGGTGTGTTTTGGACATTACTGCGTGGTGGACATTAGTGAGTTGTGAAGATTATTGAGTGGTGGACATTAGTGTGTTGTGGGCATTACTGAATGTCCATTGTTAAAAGCTCTATACAAATAAAATTGAATTGAATTGTTGGACACTAGTGAGTTGTGCACATTAAAGAGTTGTGGACCTAATCGTGTTGTTGACATTAGTGTGCTGTGGACATTAGTGTGCTGTGGACATTAATTAGTCCTGGACATTAGTGAGATGTGGACATTGGTGAGTTGTGGTTATTAGTGCACTGTGGACATTAGTGAATGGTGGACATTAAATAAGAAATAAAATGTAAGAATCAGATGTGAAATGTTTCTGTTCCATGTTCTGCACCTCGTCTGTGTTTGTGTTTGTGATTATGGATTATCTGAGTTTGTGTTCTGACCCGCTTTCACTTCTCACTACGATTCCTGGATTGTCTTTAATAAAGAACACGCTGAGTTTACACACTTGTGTCCTGCCTTCACTCACTGCACATCACACTCTTTATTTATAACTTATTAAACCTTTCTCTCCTTCAGACGCACCAACAAGACCTTCAACATCCACAGCAGTGATCACAACAACTTCACCTAATTCCAAACCAGGTACCACACACCACTGATACACACTGGAATGAAAAGTCTTTGTTAGTACGTTAGTACATCAGCTCACAGCAAGAATCACACACTAACTTTATCTGGTCTTTCACTTCCTGTAGGCGTCACAACAAAAGCTACAAAACCAACCCCAGTGGTCAAAGACAAAACAACTGCACACTCTGAAACATCTTCTGAAAAAGGTAAGGATCAATACACTACATTCACTTCTGTTCATTTAAGATGAAGTTTCATGATGTTCTCCTGTTCTGCATCTGCAGGAATAGCATTGTATCTTGAAACTATTCTGTATAAATTATATAAACACTCAAAAAATGATCCACATGGTTACTAAATAAACACATAAAGTTTAGTATAACTAAATACATTCAGCATAAAATAAAAGTTGTTACATTTATTTCAAAATGCAAGTCCAGTTGACTTGAAAACACTTTTCATCTCAAGTTTTACTGAGTTTTATTGGACATTCCTGTGTTGTGGACATTCATGATTTGTGGACATTAGTGCGTTGTGAACATTAACGAGTTGTGGACATTCATGAGTTGTGGACATTAGTGATTTGTGGAAATAAGTGTGAGGGAGTAGCTTTTAGTGTGCTGTGGACATTAGTGTTTTGTGGAAATTAGTGTGTTGTGGGCATTAATGAGTTGTCAGCATTTGTTTGTTGTGGACATTAATCAGTCCTGGACATTAGTGTGTTGTGGACATTGGTGAGTTGGGGATATTAGTGAGTGTTGGACATTAGTGAGTTTTTGATATTAGTGAGTGGTGGACATTATCAACTCATAATAAAAGGTAAAACAACCTTCTGTATATAAACCATATGTGAAGTTGACTACAGCATGTAGCAAAGGAAATGAAATATCATTAATAAATATTTGGACTACTACTGTATAATAAAATGATGTGGAGTGCACATTCCATCTGGATGTCAAAAAGTGTATTATAAAATAAGAAATAAAATGTAAGAATCAGATGTGAAATGTTTCTGTTCCATGTTCTGCACCTCGTCTGTGTTTGTGTTTATGATTATGGATTATCTGAGTTTGTGTTCTGACACGCTTTCACTTCTCACTACGATTCCTGGATTGTCTTTAATAAAGAACATGCTGAGTTTACACACTTGTGTCCTGCCTTCACTCACTGCACATCACACTCTTTATTTATAACTTATTAAACCTTTCTCTCCTTCAGACGCACCAACAAGACCTTCAACATCCACAGCAGTGATCACAACAACTTCACCTAATTCCAAACCAGGTACCACACACCACTGATACACACTGGAATGAAAAGTCTTTGTTAGTACGTTAGTACATCAGCTCACAGCAAGAATCACACACCAACTTTATCTGGTCTTTCACTTCCTGTAGGCCTCACAACAAAAGCTACAAAACCAACCCCAGTGGTCAGAGACAAAACACCTGCACACTCTGAAACATCTTCTGAAAAAGGTAAGGATCAATACACTACATTCACTTCTGTTCATTTAAGATGAAGTTTCATGATGTTCTCCTGATCTCCTAACATCTGCAGGAAAAGAATTGTCTCTTAAAACTACTCTTTATAATTAGACAACACTTTAGAAGAGCTAAAAAATGATCCAGATGGTTAGTAAGTAAAGCAGTAAAGCTTAAATTTAGTCTTAGATCATGTGGAGCGTCCACCAGACTACTCCCTGTGAATGAGCTGTTACTATGGAAATGATAACGTATTAGAACAAACACATTAATATGAACCTGTGATGTGCAGCTGCATTACTGTTAGAGCTAGAAAATGATTAAGCACAGATGATGAATCTGACCAATCAGAATGGAGAATTCAAACCCCCATGTGTCCTTTTCAACTTCTCTTCTGTTCCACACAGAGACTCCCACAAACCCGGATCCTCACCACACCACCATCATCATCTGCACTGCTGTTGGGGTTCTGCTGCTGCTGATACTCGGAGGAGTCATGTACTGGAAACACAGAGGTATACACACACACATACACACACACACACACACACACACACACACACAAAGATTTCTGCCGTCTCACTCTGTCTGGTTTCATTCTGTAGGACAGAGACGAGGACAGACCGAGATCAGTGACACAGAAGATGCAGGTGAATACACACGTCCATGTGGTGTGTCTGTGTATGTGTGTGTTTGTGTTTTAGTTTGGTCTAATGCAATTTTTTTTTCTACAGAATGATTCTGATGTTCTGCACACAGCTATAAATCCACAAACAAAACGCAACAAAGCAGAAGAAAAGGTGTGTATCATTCTAAAAGTGTGTGTGAGTGTGTGTGTATAATAACAGGTTGTTTATGTCGTATTAATGCAGGATGATGTGATGTACTCGACTGTAGTCCACAGTAACACTGTGAGCGCAGCACACACTCCAGTGGCATCAGGAGATACTACATTATATGCCAGCATCAAAACTAACTAATTAACACGCGCACAAACACAGACACACACACAGACACACAAAATCTTTGTACTATATTTGTGAGGCTTTTTCACTGCTTTCACTAATTGCAATTTCAATTGCTTTATAAAGTGTCTACAACCTAACATTTTAAAAAAAAACAATATGTTTGTACAGCAATAATAATTTACTATATTTGAAGAATAATAATAATACTTCTCTTTGCTCTTACATATTCAGTTTAAATGTTTTTTTTTGGCATTGTTACATTTTGCAATATCATTAGATATTTAAAGCAGCAGTTTGATCCACATCTCCAACTTCAAGCTCTCTGCTGAAACTGTGTATGCATCATGGGTTGTGTTTTAGGAAAACTTTTAGAGCTGAAGGAAGTCTGTCTCGGCTGAGGCGGAGGTGATTTCTGGGCTGTAAATTCAGACACCTAAAAGAATGAAACTATAAAAATCCAATTTTTGTGAATTATCTTTGAAATGATATGATTCTTTTAGGTCTATACATGCCTGTAAAAATGACAAAAGCTCACAGCTTTGGATAAAATAGACTTCCTTGGTGTTTTTAGCAGTAACAGTTTCTGTGCATGTTTATTTCTATTTCATAATTAATAAAAGCTGAAAAGCTCACTGGGGACTGTCTTCTTATTCTGCATTTTCATACATAACAGAGAGTCCTACAGAAAAAAAATGAGCATTGTTAGTGAGATTTACACTAGTTGAGTCAGAGTCACTGTAATTAGCGATAAAATCTTTATTGTTGTTGAAATATTCTTTATTATTGATGAAAAGTTCCAGGACTAGTGGTTAGGCCACACAGGGTTCGATTCCCAGCCACTGGGCTTGTGTGCAACAGTGCGTGCTCAGTGCTCACAACCCTGGAAAAAAATTGGAGAGGGTTGTGTCAGGAAGGGCATCTGGTGTTCAAAAAACTGTACCAAATCAAATACCTGGACCACTGATCTGCTGTAGTGACCCCTAAAGGGAGCAGCTGATAGAGGAACAACAGCACTGATGAAAATTTTCACTAATAATTTTCTTTATCTTTAAAGATTTTAATAAAATCTTTCATTATTAAAGTTTGGATTAAACCCATTTAATTCTCATGATCAGTCCAAGCAGGAAATAACTACAAGAACTCAGTAAGAAATATAAAAACTTTGATGTTAATGGTGGGTCGTGATTTCTATCACTGTAACATATAAAAACTGTTACATCCCACTTTGAGAAGCAGCGCACTAGATCATTATCAGGTGATCAGTTGTACAGAGCTACAGCATGATACACAGAAAGAACAAACATCTCAAAATCTCATCCTGCTCTTTCACCTCACGTCTGCACAGAACCAAAACCCGACTTCTCCTCCAACTCCTGCTCGTGTGTGAGAGCTTTCTGTTCACCCAGCTCTCTCTCTCTCTCTCTCTCTCTCTCTCTCTCTCGCTGATGTACACTGAACAGTCCGCTTCTAAATCTCTGCATGGGTTCGGATTGGTGCTCTTGTGTTCTCCTGCAACATGAAGTGCTTCCTCTTTACTGCATTAATCCATCAGCACATCAGTAAACAGACTCTGTGAACATGTGCCGTGTTCTTCCTCCATCACCCACGTGCCCCAGTGGAGTCACGTCACCAGGTGTACTGATTTCACCCATCCATTTATTGTTGATTAGGAGATTGACACACATTATATGAATTATATCTCTATATTAAATCCTGCACTGGTGGTTATGTGAGGTCTCCTCTCTTCTGTACATGAGCTCTGTGTGTTACTGTATCAGTGTCTTTGTGTCAATAAATTGGACTTTATTATATCAGAATATTTTAGTAATGTAATAACACAAGACCATTTTAGTAAGTTGGTGAAAAAAACTAAACGCTAAACATGGCTGGTTTTGTCCAGCAGATTTGGCAACCCTGGTTACGGACAGCTCTTCCTCTGAGTGTGTTTAACGAGACGCTGTGTTTTTGGGAGAAACATTATAATTACAAACATTTCCGTCAAATAAAAAATATGCAATAGCATAGACCAGACAAATCACTACACACTACTTCTCACTGTCCAAAAAAATTCTTCTAGATGGATTGGTGACTCTAAATCAGCTCGAGCTGTTAATGAGTGTGTGAATGTGTGTGCATGACACCCTGTGATGGACTGCCCTCCCATTCAGGGTGTATTCGCACCTTACTCCCTGTGGTCTTGGGATAGACTCCAGATCCACCACAACCCTGACCAGTGTGGCGGAGGGGAATATGCCACCACCTTGTGGGGGAAATATTAAGCACTTAACTAAGGAAGACTGAGTGAGTACCAGGATCTTAGTCCCCCCACCCAATGCTTTAGGTCTCTGTATAACTGGTGGTTATATGATGGTGCCTATCATGTTACTATGAGGTGCTACAGATGAGGTGAGGTGGGCTCCAGGATTTACTTTATACACGGTGGCCCCTGGAGTGTGTGTGTGTGCAGAGCATTTGACTGCAAAACCCACCCTCCCCAGATCTAATAGGACAGGTAAGACACCCCCACTCCTTAGTATAAGTGACTCAAATTAACATACAGAGTTTCAGTTTAACTAACCAGAAATATTTATTTAGATGAAAAGTATTGGACTTAGGAGACGAATTAAATGAGTTGTAACTTATTTCTTTTCTTTTGTTCCTTCACAGGAAGAGTAAAAGAATGAAATCAAATATAGACAACAATAAAGAAAATATCAACAATTTGTGACTGTTTCTGTTGAACCTTGAACAACAATTAGTGTGCCTCTTTCACCGCACTGGAAAGTTTCGCATTCACAATCAGTTTGATTCAATCAGTTCACTTCAGTTTAGCTCAAAATCTGAAAAGTTCACTTCAAAAATCCAGGAAAAATGATACTCAGGCCATTCATGAGTCAGAACGTCCATAGTCTTGCAAAAGAAAGTATATGAATCATTTTGCAGGGAAATTCACAGGTCACAGTTCCACGTATGAGTCTTTTTTTTACAGCACCGTTCAGTGTTTATACTCGTTGAAAAGAAAAGATTACTTGCTTACCAGCGTTCAGTGGAAAATGAAGAAAATAATATACATCACCACCCTTGGGGCATGGGCAGAGCGCTGAAACGTGTCCGGATAGGTAGGGTAATGTTCCTTCACTCTATGATCCCCAATGATTGTCCTCGTGATCCTGAAGACAACCACTCGATCCTACGAGGCCGCAATCCTGTCTAACGGAGATCAGCCTGAGAACACGAACAATACACAGTCCCATCCAACAAATCAGCCAACTCTCCTCGCAAAAATAAGCAACAGCATCCACCACGTTTTGAGTTTGTTTGAACTAACAAAAACAAAAATCTGGATGCAAAACACACACACACAAAAAACTCCAACGCTGAATAACTTAATAAACTCTAACAGCCTCTCGCCCAACTTCACGCACGAGCACGACGGAAAACTTGTTACGCCACTATTAATAACAGGCTTGTTAAGACAAACGGAGACTTAGAAGCAACGTCATGCGACTCTAATGCATGTCATCAGTGTAAACGTAACTTTTTAATGTAATAAAAAGTTCAAAAATTGTCACACCCTTCATCAGCTCGCTGCTGCTCCTCTCTCTCTTTCTCTCTCCCGCCCGTGCGTTCGTCAACTTGTAGATCCCATACATTCCCCCCTAATAAACCCTGCCATACCACCGGACCTCCTTTCAGCGACTCAGTCCTGAAGAATAAAGAACAGAGAATAACAGGTAAACATTCTTCACAAAAGAAAACATCAGTACAACAATGAAAAGCTTTCAAATAGTAAGACTGAGAAACATACACATTAAAAGAAACTTACAAAAACTTCAGGTTTGTATAAGATTATTTCAAGCCATAGTCAGTCCTATACCTAAAAGGTAAGGTACCTCTGTTCTGACGCTGGGAACATCTAGGTTCAGGAATACTTTCATTTTCACTTTCAGCTTCAGAACCACCTGAATCTACGGACTCAAGTACAGACTGATCTTCTGAATCATCAGCTGACATTTCATTGTTATGGTTCCTCATGCCTGTGTCTAATTCATCCCCACCTTCCCTTCTACCTTGTGTGTCTGTGAGTGTAGCAGGTGCAAATGTAACAGGGACTGCAAGAACATTGGGATCTTGTGAATTAGTGTGTGCCTGACCTGTGTGTGCTCTAGATTTACGTCTAGATGTACGAGGTGGTAGTGGTGACTGAAAAGTGCAATGCCTGAGTTGATCCCTGTGTACAACTTTACATGGGCCCCCTTTCTCTGGACGAATTGTGTAGACTGGAGTGTCTGCGTGATTCTGTTTCACTACAATGTAAGGCAAGGGTTCCCAGTGATCTTGTATCTTATTTCTTACCCTATGTGAATGGTTCCGTAACAGAACACGGTCACCAGGTCTCATAAGTGTGCCATGTGATCTACGATCATAGGGTCTTTTTCTTCATCTCGAAGCATCCTGTGCTTCCGAGTTGGCTACTTCAACAGCGTTCTTCAATCTGTCATAATGTTTTTTCACCCAGTCATCGAGATTGTCATCTCCACTGTCCTCCAAGTCTCTCCCGTTAAGGAGGTCCATCGGCATTTGGGCAACCCTCCCGAACATTAAGTAGAATGGCGAATAGCCGGTTGATGAGTGGATTCGGCTATTGTATGCCATAACCAGCTCGGGTAGATACTGTTTCCAGCCCTTTTTCTTTTCCGGGGGTAACGTCCTCAGCATGTCGTGCATGGTTCTATTAAATCTTTTGCACTGGGAGTTACCCTGCGGGTGATATGGAGTGGTGCGATTCCATAGACTTTACACAATTCTTTGATGACATTGGCTTCGAAACACAGACCTTGTTCGGAATGTAGTCGCGCAGGACAGCCATAGTGGACAAACCAATGCTGCACAAGGGCTTTTGCCGTGTTGTGGGCAGTCTGATTTCTGGTTGGTACTGCCACCGTGAAACGAGTGAACATATCAGTTAAGACGAGGACATTCTCATATCCTCCCACCGATTCCTCCAAGACAGTATAATCCATTGCGAGGACTTCCAGCGGTGCAGATAAGTTAGTGCACGTCATTGGGGCTCGAATTTTAGGAAAAACATCCTTCGCAAGATCGCATCTCTTGCATTCCTGGATCCAGCTTTGAACATCTGTACTCATTGTCGGTCAGTAATAGCTCTGCCTCATGCGCTCCAGCGTGCTTCTTTCTCCAAAATGGCCACAATGATCATGCTGACTCTCGTACACCTTGTAACGCAAGGGTTCTGGAACCACCAATTGACAAATTTCTTCTCCATCCCGGGGGTCAAAGATTGTACGGAACATCACTCCTTTTTTAAGCTTGAGTCGTATGATTTGTCTAGCAAGTTTTTTTAACTCAACATCCATGTTGCGCTGCTCAGCTGGACTCAGATTCTTGTTGGTTAGTACAGCACGGTAGATAGGAGCTATATGAGGGTCAACCTTTTGTTGCTCTTCCATATCACTACAGCTATATCCAGGGACTTTTCTTGTCACTGGCAGCTGGACCGATGCTTGTACTTTCTGCTGCTGTTTGGCAACTGGCCATAAGCAGGCATGCACTTCATCAGAGTTCATTTTAATGAAGTCTTTAGTGTTGTGATCTGTAATCACGGACAGCCTGGAGTAGATCAAGTATTCTTTGAACTTTTTGGTTACAGCCCATTTTAAGGCAAGTAGCTCTAGCTTGAAAGCACTGTAATTTCGGTTGTTCTTTTCTGACCCACGAAGGCCCCGACTTGCATACCCGATCACACGCTCAGCTCCTCCTTTACGTTGACTTAACACGACCCCAAGACCATGCAGGCTCCCATCAGTTGTGAGTACGAAAGACTGACTGAAATCCGGGTATGCGAGCACTCGTGGAGTCATCAAGCACTGCTTTAGTTTGTCGAACGCAGTTTGACACTCGGTTGTCCAGTTAAGAGGTTCTACCATTTTCCCTTTCCCTCCTTTATCAACCAGGGCATGAAGAGGCCTGGCTAATTGAGCAAATCCAGGAACAAATCTCCTGTAATAACTCATGAATCCCAGGACTTGCCTCAGCTCTTTGACATTCTTGGGTGCAGGCCAGATTTCCAATGCCCGAGTTTTCTCTCCATCCACCTTTATTCCCTTTATACCTTTAAATTAGGTGACCCAAGAATTTCACTACGGGTTTCAAAAGGGAGCACTTGCTGGGCTTTAGTTTCAAACCATGCTGTCTTAACCGGTTGAACACCATTTCCAGCCTTTGACAATGGCTTTCAAAGTCTTTCAAAAAGATGATAATGTCATCAAGGTAGATGAGCAGTATGTCAAATGTCAGATCACCGTGCACCACCCCCATCAGGTGTTGAAATGTCGCAGGAGCATTGCAAAGTCCGAATGGTATCGTGGTCCATTCAAATAGTCCAAAGGGAGTGGTGACCGCTCTCTTTGCTCTATCCTCCTCACTCATCGCTACTTGGAAATAGCCAGAAGTAAGATCAAGGGTGGAGAACAGCTGCGCATTTCCCAAGGCATCCAGTGATTCCTCCACACGCGGGAGGGGATAAGCATCTTTGCAGGTCACTTTATTCAACCTTCTATAGTCACAGCAAAAGCGTACTCTGCCATCCTTCTTAATCACAATCACAGCTGGAGATGCCCACGGACTACAGCTTTCTCTGAGAATATCTTGAGACACCAAATCTTGAACATGTATTTTCACTTCCTGAAACACCTGGGGTGGAATTCTGTGATGTCTTTGCTTAATAGGAGGAGCATCTCCTGTTGGGACACTATATGTGACAGCAGTCGTATAACCAAAGTCACAATCATTCTTCGAAAACACATCACTGTGCTTAGCCAATAGGTTCTGGAGTTTATGACGTTGAGTTTCTGTGAGGTTCTCTAGATTAATTTGCACTGGAACTGGCAGCTGCTCTGTGGTGCTTACCTCCACTTTCACCTGATGTTGCTGCACAGCCTTAACATGTAAGGCATCCTCTTTCTCCTCAACCTCAACAACTTCAACTTCCTGTGGCTTGAACAGCGCAGCTATCCTACATTGTGGTGGGAGCTTTACAGGCTTTTCACTAGAATTCAATACTCTGACTGGGACTTTACCATCGGCTGTCTTGGCGAGCACATTAGCAATCAGAACACTCTTAGGCAAGCTGACATTTGACAAGGCCTCCACCAACACTTGGCAGCTCACGTTTGGTGGTATTATGTAGCGGCCTTCCAAAACGCGTTCACTGAATGGAGGAATAGTGATTGCTCGCTTCCCAGCAACCTTCACGAAGCCAATCTTGTCACCACAGCTCAGTGCCTCAGTCTGCATCTTAATGTTAGCCAACACTCGCTGGACCTTGGCCTCCTTGAAACCTTCATGTCTTTAGTGGTCATGAATAGATCCTTAAGTTCACTCAACACATTCATCCCAACAATGCCAGGCAATCCTTTCAACTCTGTCCCATTGGAATCACCCTCTTTGATCACAAACACACACCTTCCATGCAACGTCTTCCCCATACACTCTATATCTGCTTCCAGACGTCGATGGGAATGTCTAGACCATTTGCTGCTGTAAGTCGGACCGACAGCACAACTTCTCCAAAGTGATTTTTAAAATGCCACTCGGTGATAGTAGTCACTTCTGACCCTGTGTCCAAGAGGCAGATAGTCCTGATACCCGCAATTTTCACTTCAATGGTCAGGCAATCTCCAAAAGCACTTTCACAAAGGGACTTGGAAACATTCTCTGTATCACAGTCTGCAGTATGACTTCTAATAACGGATGGACCTGGACTCTCTAGCGGTGAAGTGTCTCGGCCAGCTGTCTTTTCCATCTCTGCTGTGTGAGGCTGCACTCTACTAGAGCTTTCTCTGCTCTGAGGACAACGTCGTCTTGTGTGCCCAGGCTTACCACACGTATAGCAGATGTATCTTCCTTCACTATCTTTTAAAGGTGCACTTTTAATCTTGATTTCCTTCGCAAGAGGTTTCACTTTTTCTTTGCTTCGGGCAGCTATCTGTTGAATAGCTTCATGAAGTGACTCCAGGGTGAGAGGAGCTGAAGAGCTCTCTGTTGCATTGGTAGCATGAACGACACCTCGTGAACGATTACTTCTTCTCAGATTGCTTGGAACTTGCGCCTCCTCTTCTTCTGACCAAGTAATAGCTTCCTGCATAAGCTGGATGAATGTCAGGTCCTTCTCAGCTTTTACTCTCCTCTTCATTTC
Source organism: Pangasianodon hypophthalmus (assembly GCF_027358585.1). NCBI lineage: Eukaryota > Metazoa > Chordata > Actinopteri > Siluriformes > Pangasiidae > Pangasianodon > Pangasianodon hypophthalmus. The sequence continues at coordinate 4,141,687 of NC_069739.1, forward strand.
ACGCTGTAGCGAATCATCTTTGAGGCCCAACACAAGCTGTTCCTTCAATACGCCATCAGCATCAGGAACTCTCGATGGCTCCCGGCTCTGGATGATACTCAGCTTCCCCTGAAAGTCATAAGCATAAGAACGAATGGTTTCTTCAGGCATTTGTTTACGGTCGTAAAACTCTTTCAGTCTGCTGCCAATGGGAAGTTTGTCCCCATAAGTCTGGTCCAAAGCATCAACAATCTCATCCACTGACTTCTCATTTCCATTGAGCATAAACCTGACTGTCATCTTAGCCTCATCTTTTAAATACTGCTTAACAAACTCACTTCTGTCGTCTTCAGGAATTTTCATCACCTTAAAGGCGGACTTCTTTGAATTTATCCATTCTTCTATACTCAACTCACCAGGCTTGGAACGACAGCCGCTAAACTCTGGAAGTTTACAATCCCTAGGGATGTACACAGTAGATGGTGCTCTTTGAGCAGCAGCCTGCTGTTCAATAACTGTTTTAGCAAGGGAAAGTGCCTCTTTCTGTTCGGCTCTGGCTTGCTCTAACATGCCTGTCTGCTCACAGAACCGCCTTTGCATCTCTTCAAATTGTCTCTTTAATTCCACCAGTTCAGCCATAGCATCGACTCAAGGACCAGGAACTTACCCTGAATCAGGAACCAGGAATTGATCCTGTTCATGACACCAATATGTGGCAGAGGGGAATATTTCCCCCACAAGGCGGTGGCATATTCCCCTCCGCCACACCAGGATAAAGCTCGTACTGAGAGCGAAGTGAAGAGCAGAGGTTACACTAGCACTCTGGTGAGTGTGACCTCTGCTGGTGAGGAGGAGAAATGTCCTGAGTCCTCATTACATGAGTTTAATACCCTGTCCACCTGCGGCTTGATGAAATAAAGCTAATAAACAAAACATCTACAGCTTATAAAATATATGTCAAGGGTCAAGAGATATAGATATCTTGTTCTCTTTCAGTTCCTGTTCTCATATTAAACGTCACAGAACTCCTCAGTGAATGTTACATTTCCCAGCATGGCATGCGCTGAAGACTTTGCTGAGAGAAGGACACAGCGAGTCGGCATGCTAGACGCGAGACACCGGGGGTAATAATGGAAAGTGGTTGTTTCAGTGGGGAAATGAATCCGTGTCTCTCTCCACTCCTGAGGCAGCTGCCCCACGCTGAAGTGAAAGTACGATACGCCTCTAATCCATAAACTTCCCACTAATGATTCCTGTTGGTATTCCGGCTCCCTATGACGGCATCAACTTCTCCACAAATGGATTAATCCTACAGTGTGAGTTTTTTTTTTAACACCTGGTGGATCCCAACCCTGGCGAGAGACAGAGGGAAAGGTTCATACTATCACGGCTTACAGGAAAAGCTCGGTATACATGTGCTTTTACAGGGACATACAGACCTGATGACAGTTACAGGGCATTTCCAGCTTCCGGAGAAGAGAATTGTCGCTAGTTAAGAGGGAGCCTTCCCGAGAAATCTTTTTGAGGTCGGGGGGTAATTCTGCTCTCTCCTGCACCAGGCTCGCCCTGATGCCTCTCCAACTCTGCACAAATTGCGTCCACTGATGATGCCACTCCTCTTCCAGGCTCCGCAAAAAGGCTGTCCCTCTGCCCCCTGGCTCCGCCCCCTGCTCCACAGGATTTGCCTTTTGTGATGCATAATAAACGACAAGAAATGAAACACTCAGTTTATGCATTTGCATCCTGCTGAGTCGTACATGACATTTAATGTCTCATTACTTTTTTGGTCATTTTGTTGTTTAGTGAATGGAAAGTGTTCAGGTTTTGTGTGTTTCTCTGCAACATTTCACTTTGGCCTTCTTTGTATTTCACTCTTCTTCCAGGTCAAATAAGTGCTGTAATGTTTGCACTTCCTGTGTTAACTGTAAGGGTGTGGAAGTTATAGTGTGTTTATTATGGTGGTATATAAATGAGTAATATTGATAGTTTATTGGCATTAGAAGATGTGTTATGATTTATTACCATTTAGGACATAGTTATGTTGTACAACAGACCTGAGAGACTTTCTCACTTCTGTGTGGTCAGTGATGAACTGCTAAGTTTGGACTTCCTGTGTTAGGACTTCCTGTGAGAGTGTGAATGAAGTAATGTAATAAACTTGCAGTGTGTGTTCTATAGAGTGTGTTCATTGTGATCAGACACGGTGCAGCAGTTGGTCAGTGTGTGTTTAGCTCTAATTCTCTCTTTGGATTAATGTGTGTGTTTGGGTCCTCAGTAAGAATGCAGGTGTGTTTTCTTCTCCTCCTTATACAGCTCCATGTCACTGAAGGTGAGTCTGCTCTTCTCTCTCTCTCTCTCTTGTTTAAGGATGTCATATGTATGAATTTACCATGTAATGCTTTTAAAGCAGAAAATCCTGCAGTAATCTTACTCATGATATGGAAAATATAAAGTGCACACTGAACAACTGAAATTATTTGAGCAAGTTTTGGAGTAATTCTGTTTGCTATCAAACCACATATAAGTATAAATGTGAGAAAATGATTATCATGGGACTTTCATAAAAGCTGCTTAATACTTATTAAATAAGAGCTTTCTGTCAGAGCTTTATTAATCCCTGTCTGTGTCCTGGGTTCATGTAGAACGCTGAGTCTCCTTCATCATGATTGGTGTTCTGGTTGTTCCTGCCTGGCCCCCCCTACAGTTTCCTCTTGCTCTCTCATTGGCTTTTACTCATCAAGGTTCTTACAGCGTCGTACATGCTTAAAACACTGGGGTGTGTTACTGTTCACAGAATGGGTGGATGATGTCACTAAACTGCTTACCCGTGTGGTGTGTTCACACCTTCACTTCCTTCACCAGCAGTTGGCCTCTTTGGTGGTGTGTCACTAAAATAGAAGCGGGTTTAGCAGTTCAGAGTAAAATACATGCAGAGTTTCAGTGCCTGAGTTACACAAGATAAAAACAGACTAGCCATGTTGTAGCTTTTAGATCTTTGTCCTAGATATATATTTTTTGCTTCTGAAAGTTAAATTCAATGTAAATGTCAAATCCAACTCCTGATATATTGAAATTAAATTCCTGCTTAAACTTCATACATTTTGTTTTCAGTTAAAAGTGCATGTGAGCATTGTGTAGATTGTGTTCTGTGGATTAACACTTGACCATGGGTGTGACGTATGATGAGAACCTTTTACATTCAAACTCACAACACTCAATAATCTCTTTCATTTGTATAAATTTGAGAAATGCTTTTTTTTCTGCTGTTATTGCCTATCTCACAAGCCTCTAAACATTTTTGTCTGTCTCGGTAGAAACGTCATTTGAGGAAACCACAGGGCTATAACTGTGTGCTGTGCACTTGTCACCATACTGCAAAATTATTTGACAGTAGTTGTATGATGATGTGTGTTTCTCTGTTAAAAGCATTTAAAATAGCATTTAAAAATAAAGCACAATTGCACGCCTCTTTCTCTTTGACTGGCCAGTGTTGTAGCAATTAATACAAATATATAGTATGATAGTGTTGTGTGCCATGTTTTATTGTCAAGTGTTCATGAGATGGATTGCCTGAGGAAAGAAACTGTTCCTGTGCCTGGCCGTTCTGGTGCTCAGTGCTCTGTAGCATCGACCAGACGGCAACAGTTCAAAAAGGGAGTGTGCTGGATGTTAGGGGTCCAGAGTGATTTTGCCAGTCCTTTTGCTCACTCTGGACAAGTACAGTTCTTGGAGATTGGGAAGAGGTGTACCAGTGATTCGCTCAGCAGTCCGGACTATCCTCTGTAGTCTTCTGAGATCAGATTTGGTAGCTGAGCTGAACCAGACAGTTATTGAGCTCCTGTGGCAGGTTGAACTTCCTCAGCTGGTGAAGGAAATACAACCTCTGCTGGGCCTTTTTAACAATAGACTCAATGTGAATGTCCCACTTCAGGTCCTGAGAGATAGTGTTGCCCAGGAACCTGAATGACTCCACTATCGTTACAGTGCTGTCCATGATGGTGAGTTGGGGGTGTGCTGGGAGGTTCCTCCTGAAGTCAACTATCATCTCCACTGTTTTGAGCGTTTTGAGCTCCAGGTTGTTAAGACTGCACCAGACAGCCAGCTCTTTTACCTCCTGTCTGTAGGCAGACTCGTCACCGTCCTGAATGAGGCCAATAAGTGTGGTGTTGTCTGCAAACTTTAGGAGCTTGACAGAGGGGTCTTTAGATGTGCAGTCGTTGGTGTACAGGGAGAAGAGCAGTGGGAAGAGGACACAACCCTGAGGAGCTCCAGTGCTGATTGTACAGGTGCTTGATGAGAATTTTCCCAGCTTCACTAGCTGCTGCCTGTCTGTCAGGAAGCTGTTGATCCACTGACAGACGGAGGTGGGCACGGATAGCTGGGTCAGTTTGGACAGGAGGAGGTTTGGAATGATAGTGTTGAAAGCCGAGCTGAAATCCACAAACAGGATCCTCACATAAGTCCCTGGTCTGTCTAGATGCTGTAGGATGTAGTGCAGTCCCATGTTGACTGCATCATCCACAGACCTGTTTGCTTGGTAAGCAAACTGCAGGGGGTCCAGTGAAGGTCCGGTGGTGTCCTTCGGATAAGCTAAAACCAGCCTTTCAAATGACTTCATGGCCACAGACGTTAGAGCCACAGGGCTGTAGTCATTAAGTCCTGAAATTTTGGGTTTCTTTGGGACGGGGATGATGGTGGAGCGTTTGAAGCAGGAAGGGACTTCGCACAGCTCCAGTGATCTGTTGAAGATCTGTGAAAAGATGGGGGCCAGCTGGTCAGCACAGGTTTTCAGACACTCTGGTGTGACACTGTCTGGGCCTGGTGCCTTTCTTCTCTTGTTCTTTCTGAAGACCTGACATACATCATCTTCACTGGGGAGAGGGGGGAGTGCTGGAGGTGTTAACGGTGTTTTTTCAAACCTGCAATAAAACTCATTCAGATCGTCTGCTAGTTGTTGATTCTCCACGGTGCTGGGGGATGGTGTCTTGTAGTTGGTGATGTCTTTCAAGCCTTTCCACACTGATGCGGGGTCACTGGAAGAGAATTGGTTCCTTAGCTTTCCAGAATAATTCTTCTTTGCCACTCTGATCTCTTTTTCCAGTGTGTATTTGGCCTGTTTATACAAGATGCTGTCCCCATTCCTGTAAGCATCTTCTTTGGCCTGACGGAGCTGTCTGAGTTTTGGAGTGAACCATGGTTTGTCATTGTTGTATGTTAGATGGGTCCTGGTAGGAATGCACATGTCTTCACAGAAACTGACATAGGATGTTACAGTTTCTGTTAGCTCGTCCAGATCTTTGGCAGCAGTTTCAAAAACACTCCAATCAGTGCATTCGAAGCAGGCTTGTAAATCCCACTCTGTCTCTGGTAGGACATGTAACGTGCTGTCTGTATTTTGGCAGTTCACGGGAGAGATTTGCTTTATTAAAGTCCCTGAGAATGATTATAGCAGAGTCCGGGTGTTGTTGTTCTGTGCGAGTTTGTGTAAAGCCAGGCTCACGTGCGCTTGCAGAGGAATGTAAACACTTACGAGAATGAACGAGCAGAACTCCCGTGGCGAATAGAAAGGCTTACAGTTAATGAAGAGAGCTTCTAGCTCGGAACAGCACAGCTTCTTTAATACTGTTACATTGTTGTGGACATTGATGATTTGTGGACATTAGTGTGTTGTGGCCATTAAGGAGTTGTGGACATTGGACATATAGTGAAGCATATGGAATGCAGAAGTATATGTAATACTTAAGTGTATAAAATATTTAAGCATACAGAATACTGAAGTGTATGGACTAGTGGTCTACTACTTTACTTTTGTCCAAGGAGTGAAAATTTTTTTGTCTAAGGAGAAAAGAAAAATGCAAAATCATAGTGCTTTTGTTTTGTTTAAAGCATGAAAATGAATAATAGTTGATATTTTATTGGAATTAGATGATTTTTAAGTATTCAGAGCATAGAATCAGTTCTGCTGTGCAATAAACATGAGTCTATGTGGTGAATGCCATACTGCTAAACTTGCACTTCCTGTGTTAATAGTGACTGTGTGAATGTGTTCTTTCCAGTGTGTTCATTCTGATCAGACATGGTGCAGCAGTTGGTCAGTGTGTGTTTCTGTTTCCAAAGTCTCTCCTTAATGAGTTGTGGACATTACAGAGTTGTAAACATTAATGAGTTGATGTTGCAACAAGACATATGCGTGTTGTGGATGATAATGAATAGTGGACATTAGTGTGTAGTGGACATTAAGGAGTTGTGGATATTAGTGTTTTGTGGACATTAGTGATTGGTGGATTTTTGTGAGTGATGGACATCAGTGGGTTATGGACATTAATGAGTGGTGGACATTAATGATTTGTGGACATTAGTGTGTTGTAGACATTTATTTGTTATGAATGTTAATTATTTGAGGACATTCATGTGTTGTGGACATTAATGAGTTGTGGACATTAGTGTGTTGTGGACATTAATGAGTTGTGGACATTAGTGAGTTGTGGACATTAGTGAGTGGTGGATATTAGTGACTGGAGGACGTTAGTGTGTTGTGGACATTAGTGAGTAGTGGACATTAGTGAGTGGTGGATGTGTGTGAGATTTGGAGTTACAGGTTGTCTGTAGTTCTGTAGAGGTGCTGCACATGGTGAACTGCTCATTAACAGATCAGTAACTGGTGTGTTCCTACAGGCTGCAGGCTGGAAGGAAACAGTGACCTAAAACCCATCACTGCATACACAGGAGGCTCAGTACTGCTGCCCTGCTCCTGCACTGACCTCCACACCAAACCTGAGACCTTTACATGGAGGAAATACACAAAAGATTGGGTAGAGATATCTCCTGAGAGTGAGCAGTACAAAGACAGATTTCAGCTGGTTAATGATCACTCTTCAGGAAATCTCTCTCTGCTCATATCACACCTGACTGAAGAGGATGAAGGAGTTTATAGGTGTAGACTTAATCAGAGTGAACACAGAGACTTCAGACTCACTGTTAAAGGTAAATGATTCATTTTTATTTACAATGCTACTTCAGTGATAATCTCATGACAGATTAATCTGATGTTGTAACAGCAATGCAATATGTTGATGTTTGTTCATTTTGTGAAGTTGGGGACATTAATGAGTTGTGGACATAAGTGTGTTGTGGACATTAATTAGTTGACAACATTAGTGAGCTGTGGATATTAGCGAGTTGTGGACATTATTGAGACTTGATATTAGTGAGTCGTGGACATTAGTGAGCTGTGGACATTTAGTGAGTTGTGGACCTTAGTGAGTTATGGACATTAGTGAATTGTGGACATTAGTGAGTTGTGAACATTAGTGCGTGGTGGACGTTAGTGAGTGTTGGACGTTAGTGAGTTGTGAACATTAGTGAGTGGTGGACATTAGTGAGTTGTGGATGTGTGTGAGGTTTGGAGTTACAGGTTGTCTGTGAGTTGCTGCACATGGTGAACTGCTCATTAACAGATCAGTAACTGGTATGTTCCTACAGGCTGCAGGCTGGGAGGAAATAATGATGTAAAACACATCACTGCATACACAGGAGGCTCAGTACTGCTGCCCTGCTCCTGCACTGACCTCCACACCAAACCTGACACCTTCACATGGAGGAAATACACAAATGATTGGGTAGAGATATCTCCTGAGAGTGAGCAGTACAAAGACAGATTTCAGCTGGTTAATGATCACTCTTCAGGAAATCTCTCTCTGCTCATATCACACCTGACTGAAGAGGATGGAGGAGATTACAGGTGTAGACTTAAAGAGAGTGAATACAGAGACTTCAGACTCACTGTTAAAGGTAAATGACTCATTTTTTTCTCATTTTCACAATGCTACTTCAGTGATAATCTCATGACAGATTAATCTGATGTTGTAACAGCAATGCAATATGTTGATGTTTGTTCATTCTCTAAAATGTAAGAATGAGATGTGAAATGTGACGTTGTCTACAGCATGTAGCAAAGGAAACGAAATATCATTAATAAATATTTTGAATACTACTGTATAATAAAATGATGTGGAGTACACATTCCATCTGGATGTCAAAAAGTGTATTATACTGCACATCACACTCTTTATTTATAACTTATTAAACCTTTCTCTCCTTGCAGACGCACCAACAAGACCTTCAACATCCACAGCAGTGATCACAACAACTTCACCTAATTCCAAACCAGGTACCACACACCACTGATACACACTGGAATGAAAGTCTTTGTTAGTACGTTAGTACATCAGCTCACAGCAAGAATCACACACTAACTTTATCTGGTCTTTCACTTCCTTTAGGTGTCACAACAAAAGCTACAAAACCAACCCCAGTGGTCAAAGACAAAACAACTGCACACTCTGAAATATCTTCTGAAAAAGGTAAGGATCAATACACTACATTAACTTCTGTTAATTTAAGATGCACCTTACTGTGTTCTCCTGATCTCCTAACATCTGCAGGAGAAGAACTGTCTCTTGAAACTATTCCATATAAATTATATATACAATCTATAAAATGATCCAGATGGTTAGTACGTAAAGCCTTTAATAAGAGCTTTCCGTCAGAGCTTTATTAATCCCTGTCTATGTCCTGGGTTCATGTAGAACGCTGAGTCTCCTTCATCATGATTGGTGTTCTGGTTGTTCCTGCCTCGCCCCTCTACAGTTTCCTCTTGCTCTCTCATTGGCTGTTACTCATCGAGGTTATTACAGCGTCATACATACGCTTATACTACAAGATTTAGTACCAATCATTTTAAATAATTTTTGCTTGAAACAATGGGGTGTGTATGTAGCCGGCCCATGCTTCACGGCTCGACTACCCCTCTGCGTTGTGATCTGTGATTTAAAATAAACACTGCAATCAGTCTGCTGGTTCAGTTGTCTTTATGTTGTGTGCTCTGCATAAGTAGGAAACATGCAGCTAATTATTTGTTGTACAATCTTGTCTGCTCCTGCTCGCTCTGCTCAGACCCCCCGCAGACCGAAGCAAGTGTTCACAATACAGAGAATCTCATATTTCACAAGATGAAGAATTAATATAAAGAAAATAGTAGTAACTAATGATCACTTCAAGTACAACATAACTATATATGCAGAAGATGTCTTATATAAAACACTTCACTAAATGCAGTCAACAGTGTATATATAAAAACATATATATTGACACTACGTAATGCATCACACTCTTATTCAAATTCAGTTGACCACATTTCCAGCATTTTGTATATACATAAAAACAATTCAAGTTTGAACACACAAAGAATCACAAAAACACATAAACTGTACCTGCATAAGTAGGAAACATGCAGCTAATTATTCGTTGAACAATCTTGCCTGCTCCTGCTAAACATTCACACAAAGAAGAGAAATCAGCAGTCACACTTCACAGGCTAACTTTCACACAGACAACGTCACACTGCATTCCCTCGGTTAAAATTACACTTTTGCCGGTTAAAACGGCTTTAAACTCAGTTCTAAGGAAGGGCAACACACCCATGTAACTCATGTACACATCGTAACAAAACACAGATAAATTAATTAAAGATTATTTCCCTTTTAACAACTTTTGAACAGGACTGAACAAAATGCATACCTCGCTCTGCTCAGACCCCCGCGGACTGAAGCAAGAGCCAGTGACGTTACAACTGGCAATACACATTTTTTTCTTCTCTTCTCACACATATATACTAATTTCCAACAAAAAAATGAGGATTTTGAGTGAATTTAAATAAAAACACAAATTATAATTAACACCTGCTACATTCACCCCCTCCTGAATTCACCAAAATCCCAAAGACTTAATCAGTTTCGCTTATACACTTGACCAGAGTATCCAAAATATCTCTTCACCTATTTCAGCTTGAAAATGCTACCTTCTAGGAAAGGTTGAGAGAAATTCAAGGGTGATTAGGCCTTAAAAACCTCCCAGAACAAAATGATGCCTTTTACACCATACCAGGTTTCAACTGTATCACATCTATGAATCATATCAAACGAATTGATTTACAATCGTAGGGATAAAGCTATATCAGAAGAGTATATCAGAGAATATGAACTTGGACAATAAAATAAGTCTCTAAAACAAGGTGAGTAATGACTGGGACTTTCTACCCAATGTGCTTGTAATTGATTTATTGTTTAACTGTCTCTGTGCCATAGAGTCAATAAGACAATTGACCTTTCTGACCACCCTAGCAGCACGTGTGACTCTTTCTTGAGTATTTTCTACACCCTGAGTGTCTCTGTCTTCAGTCTCTTGATTAGACTGTTCTGTATTAGACATGTCTCTTGTCTCTATAAGGGGAGCGGCTCTGTCACTACTGAGATTAAAAGAGTCTGTTTTACTATTACAAGGCTCTGTTATGTGACTCTCATCCTCAGAGGACTTCTCAGAGCAATCACCACCTTGGCTCTGCTGTTCTCCCTCAGCATAGAACTGCACAGACCCAGTTTCACTTTGTGAGCTTTGGCCCAGGGAATGTTCTGTTACATCTAGCACCCAAAGGCTTGTTCGTCTCCCTGAACCTTCTCTCTCTAAACAATCTGCAAGATCCTGGGGCTGTGAGTTAGCAACGGACTCCCGTTCATCATCACATTCAACGAGATGCGGATTACTGGCTCTTCCAAGTTCGATCTGAACAGGTAAAAAACTGATGTCCAACAAGAGATTGCGATGTACAACTCTCTTAGCTCCGTTCTCATCTTGCACCACATAGGTATGTGTCTGAGGGTTCCGGTTGATGACTACGTAGACGGTTGCCTCCCACTTATCGCCAAGTTTCCTCCTCCCTCTCTCTCCCTTATTAGCAATCAGTACACGATCTCCAACGTTCAAATGGGTGCCCTTTACTCTTTTGTTATATCCCTGAGCTTGTTTTTGTTGCTCTTTGGCAGAATGCTGTCATGCAATGGCTGCTGCTTCATGAAGGTGAGAGAGTAGTGTCTTGGCATGACTACTATGATCCACTACCACAGGATCTCGGAGCACCTGTTTGAACATCACGTCTACAGGAAGTCTCGGTATGCGGCCAAACATTTGGTAAAAGGGTGGAAAACCAGTTGTTTCATGCACAGTGGCATTATAAGCAAATGTTAGGGTCTGAATTTGTTGGGGCCACTGATATTTAGCTTTTAATGGCAAAGAATGCAACATAGCTCCTAGGGTCCTATTAAATCGTTCAGTTCCTCCGTTGCCCATTGGATGATATGCTGTGGTATGTGATTTAACAACTCCTGACAACTTAAGTAACTCTGCGATCAAACCACTCTCAAAATTAGCACCTTGGTCTGTGTGTATACGTTCAGGGAATCCGTAAACACAAAAAATGTGATCCCACAGCTTTCTGGCCACCTGCTTAACTGTCTGATTGGCACACGGAAATGCATGGGCTAACTTCGTGAAGTGGTCCGTCACTACCAACACGTCAACAGAGTTTTGTTTAGAGTCTTCTGCACTCCAAAAATCCAAGCATACCAGCTCCATGGGTGCTGAAGTTCTGATACTCTCCAATGTACAAGTCCAATGGACTTGATGTCTTGCTCCATCTTAGGCCAATAGAACCGCTGCCTTGCTAAATGAAGCATTCTTGCTTGACCTTGGTGTCCAGCAAGGTCGTGAATGTTACTCAATGCTTTGGTCTTAAGACTCTGGGGAAGCACGTACTGGTATCACTTCTGCTTACTCATTGGATCTTTGATTACTCGATAGAGTATGCCATTCAAAAATGTAAGTCTATCCCATTGCTTGCTGAGAGAAAGTGCACTCGAGGTTTGCTTTTTCCCGTCTGGAAGGTCTTCTCTTGTGAGCCACAAAAGGAACAACCACAGCTATGCTAGGATCTTGTTCCTGTCTTTGTTGAAGATCCTGTAGAGAGAGTTCTGGTAATGTGTCCAGACTTGATGGTGTGAACTGCTGAACAGACTGGATCAAATGCACTGCCCTGGACTCTGCTGCTTGTTCCCAGTTGTTATGTGCTTCACTGAGGGCATTAACTTCACCATCATCACAAGAACCTGAGCTAGCCACTGGAAGAATCTCTCTGGGGTCAGTCTCTGACTCCTGGCGGTGACATTGAACTTTCAGTCTGAATGTGTCCTGGATCCCTTCCTCGCTAACTCCTTCAGCCTCAGACAGCAGACTCTTATACTGTTCATTGAGCAACATATGGCTGATTGTCTTTGTAAAAGGATCGTGGCTAAGAACAACAGCCACCATGTTCTTGTTTCCCACTATGTGTTGTATCTCAAAGGTGTAGGGGGCTAGCTTTGCGACCCAGCGTTGTTCGCAGGCGTCTAGCTTTGGTTTAGTCATTATGGTGAATGTGTTTCCTTTGAGCCAATGGCTAAACTGCTCGCAAACACTCCACTTTAAGGCCAAGAATTCAAGATGGTGAGCCAGGTATCGTTTCTGTGAGGTACTAAGTGTTTTGCTTGCAAAAGCAATGGGCCTGGCTTTGTCCTCGCCCAGAGGTATCTGAGACAATACTGCCCCCAACCCATCTAAAGAAGCATCTATGGACAGGATAAAGGGTGTTGAAAAATCAGGATGCGCCAAGACTGCGCAGTTCAACAGCTTCTCTTTTAGGGTGCTGAAACTTGTACCGCACTCTGTTGTCCAGTCAGTGGTTTTCAGTTTTCTAAAGGTACCAGCCTGTTTTATGATCTGTCCTCTACCCTTCCTCTTCTGACCAGCAGTGAGGGCAAACAAAGGTCTAGCAATGGTGGAGCAATTAGCTTTGAAATGTTGATAATAAAAGACCATCCCCAGAAAGGATTTAATTCTTTTTACTGAAGGAGTAACTCCGTCATCTTCCATAAGATCAGACTTGGTCATTCGGGAGATTACATCCACTTTTTCTGGGTCCACAGCAACTCTACCCCCTTCGATGACATGCCCCAAAAATCTCACAGAAGTTCGCAGAAGGTGACACTTTTTTGGGCTCAGCTTCAGATGGTGCTTGCGGAGTCTTTGGAATACTTATAGCCTACTCAAAGCTTCCCTCTCAGTGGCTGGAAATACTAGTAGGTCATCCAAATAACACAATAACTGGCTGAAGTTCAGGTCGCCAAATATACTCAGCATCATCCGCATAAATGAAGCAGGACTATTGCATAGGCCTTGTGGCATACAATTGTATTCATGAAAGCCAAGTGGTGTGATGAATGCTGTGTATTTTTTGTCTTCCTCGTGCATAGGTATATTATAAAAACCTGAGGTCAGGTCCATAGTGCTAAAATAGATATTCCCGCCCAAAGACGCCAAACAGTCTGACTGATGCGGGAGCAGGTGTGCGTCTTTTAGAGTCCTGGCATTGAGCCACCTAAAGTCGGTGCAGATTCAATGACACGTCACAGTTCTGAGCAGTCACCCTCAACTCATGTACACTGTTCACAGAATGGGTGGATGATGTCACTAAACTGCTTACCCGTGTGGTGTGTTCACACCGTCACTTCCTTCATCTGCAGTTGGCCTCTTTGGTGGTGTGTCACTAAAATAGAAGCGGGTTTAGCTGTTCAGAGTAAAATACATGCAGAGTTTCAGTGCCTGAGTTACACGAGATAAAAGCAGACTGGCCATGTTGTAGCTTTTAGATCTTTGTCCTAGATATATATTTTTTGCTTCTGAAAGTTAAATTCAGTGTAAATGTCAAATCCTACTCCTGATTAATTGCTATTAAATTCCTTTTTTTTGATAACAGCAGATTTTTTTTCTGCTGTTATTGCTTGCGTCACAAGCCTCTAAACATTTTTGTCTGTCTCAGTAGAAACGTCATTTGAGGAAACCACAGGGCTATAACTGAGTGCTGTGCACTTGTCACCATACTGCAAAATTATTTGACAGTAGTTGTGCATGATGCTGTGTGTTTCTCTGTTAAAAGCATTTAAAATAGCGTTTAAAAGTAAAGTACAATTGCACGCCTCTTTTTCTTTGACTGGCCTGTTGTGGATATTAGAGAGTTATCAAAATTTGTGACTAATGGAAATTACTAAGTTGGGAATATTAATGATTTGTGGACATTAGTGTGTTGTGGCAATTAAGGAGTTATGGACATAAGTGTGTTGTGCACTTTAGTGTGTTGTGGACATCAGTGAGTTGAGGACATTAATGAGTTATGGATATTTCTGTGTTGTGCACATTAATGAGTTGTGGACATTAGTGTGTTTTGGACATTCTTCTGTTGCGGACATTAATGAGTAGTGGATATTAGTGTGTGGTGGACACTGGTGTGTTGTAGACATTGGTGTGTTGTGTACATTAATGAGTTGTGGACAGAAGCATCTTGTGGACATTAGTGAGTTGTGGACACGGTTTTTGTGGTCATTAATGAATTAATTAATGGACGTAAGTCTCTTGTGTATATTAGTGGTTTGAGGAAATTAGTGTGTTGTGGACATTAGCATGTTGTGGAAATTAATGAGTTGTGGACACAAGTTTGTTGTGGACATTAGTCAGTGGTGGACATTAGTGAGCTGTGGACATTAGAGAGTGGCGGACATTAGCGAGTGGTGGACATTAGTGAGTGGTGGTCATTAGTTAGTTGTGGACATTAATGAGTGGTGAATGGTTTGGAGTTACAGGTTGTCTGTAGTTCTGTAGAGTTGCTGCAGATGGTGAACTGCTGATTAACAGATCAGTAACTGGTGTGTTCCTACAGGCTGCAGGCTGGAAGGAAACAGAGAGAAAAAACCCATCACTGCACAGTGGTGGACATTAGTGAGTGGTGGACAATAGTGAGCGGTGGACGTTAGTGAGTCGTGGACATTAGTGACTGGAGGACATTAGTGAGCGGTGGACATTAGTGAGCGGTGGACATTAGTCAGTGGTGGACATTAGTGAGTGGTGGACATTAGTGAGTGGTGGACATTAGTGAGTGGTGGATGTGTGTGAGGTTTGGAGTTACAGGTTGTCTGTAGTTGTGTAGAGTTGCTGCAGATGGTGAACTGCTCATTAACAGATCAGTAACTGGTGTGTTCCTACAGGCTGCAGGCTGGAAGGAAACAGAGAGATAAAACCCATCACTGCATACACAGGAGGCTCAGTACTGCTGCCCTGCTCCTGCACTGACCTCCACACCAAACCTGAGACCTTAACATGGAGGAAACACACAAATGAAAAGAAATGGGTAGAGATACCTCCTGAGAGTGAGCAGTACAAAGACAGATTTCAGCTGGTTAATGATCACTCTTCAGGAAATCTCTCTCTGCTCATATCACACCTGACTGAAGAGGATGGAGGAGTTTACAGGTGTAGTCTTAAAGAGAGTGAATACAGACACTTCAGACTCACTGTTAAAGGTAAATGACTCATTTTTATTCACAATGCTACTTCAGTGATAATCTCATGACAAATTAATCTGATGTTGTAACAGCAATGCAATATGTTGATGTTTGTTCATTCTCAAAAATGTAAGAATCAGATGTGAAATGTTTCTGTTCCATGTTCTACACCTCGTCTGTGTTTGTGTTTATGATTATGGATTATCTGAGTTTGTGTTCTGACCCGCTTTCACTTCTCACTACGATTCCTGGATTGTCTTTAATAAAGAACATGCTGAGTTTACACACTTGTGTCCTGCCTTCACTCACTGCACATCACACTCTTTATTTATAACTTATTAAACCTTTCTCTCCTTCAGATGCACCAACAAGACCTACAACATCCACAGCAGTGATCACAACAACTTCACCTAATTCCAAACCAGGTACCACACACCACTGATACACACTGGAATGAAAAGTCTTTGTTAGTATGTTAGTACAT
Source organism: Pangasianodon hypophthalmus (assembly GCF_027358585.1). Taxonomy (NCBI): domain Eukaryota; kingdom Metazoa; phylum Chordata; class Actinopteri; order Siluriformes; family Pangasiidae; genus Pangasianodon; species Pangasianodon hypophthalmus. Next base: position 4,157,413 of record NC_069739.1, read on the forward strand.
CAGCTCACAGCAAGAATCACACACTAACTTTATCTGGTCTTTCATCTGGAAGCATTTGTACATAATGATATATGAAGACTGGATATATGGTGGATTGTATCTTCGATCCATTGATCCATTTTCCATACCACATATCCGACACAGGGTTGTGGGGGAGCCTGGAACCCATCACAGGGAACTCAGGGCACAAGGCAGGGGGTACCTTGGATGGGGTGTCAACTCATTGCAGGGCACAATCTTACACACATTCACACACTACGACGCATGTCTCTGGACTGGGGGAGGAAATCCAACCCCGGAGGAGCGAGACAAACGTGCTAACCACTAACCTAATGTGGCCCCATTCTATCAAACTCTTCTCTACTTTTACACTTTCCATTACTGTTTCCTTTAAAAAGTGTAAAATCCAGTGTAACACATGTAAACAGTGTTAAGGTAATGTTCTGACTGATATTGAAGATGTCTCTCCAGAGCCTCTTCCCTTCGTCCCCTTCGCCCTGGTGACTGTGATCTTTCTGCACATTATCGTGGCTGTGGTCTATTGCAGCACCAGAAAGAAAGGTACAAACACTTTCAAGCTCTGCTAATCTTACTACTTTGTGGAAATTTATCATCCACTTCCCGCCATTTTAGCTTCATGAACAGAGCTTTTCTTCTTTAGTTTACTCTCCAGGTCCTGATACAGTTCATTACAGCAGAGCTGATGGAGATGGAACAGTGAGTCTGCAGTAGAGAAGAACTCAATCAGCTGATCCAGCAATAAAGTAAAAAAGAGAGTTGCTCATAAATAGTCTTGCATAAATAGTTCTGTAAATACTGTAGCTTCATTTTTATTCACAATTTGTTCTTTCCAACCTTTTTAGACTTTCAGCTTTCCATTTTATGTCTAATAATATTTTAACTAAATCATAGAACATGTGTGGTTAGATTTAAAAGTATATCATTTATAGGTTTATTGCTGACACTCACATGCTTTTGAAACCAGCTTCACTTTCACAATATTTCCATCATTAAAAACTAGGCACATTATATTTTTTCCTCACAAAATATTGTAATGTTCTTGGTCCTGTATTGTAAATGCTATCAGAACTGATGTATTCTGACTAACACTGGTGCGCTTTCCTTTTTTACTTTTAAAATTAAACAAATGTTTTGAGAAAAACACACTTTATTGCATTTTAGCATTATTTTGCACCAAATTAATGAGAATAAATACATCTGTGTCACATAGATGATTGTAAACAACTTTCCTACCATTGATCAGCTTCATCAGTGGAGTCCATCTTCCTCTGCAACGCCGGATGCCCAGTCCATCTCCTAAAACCTTCCTCCACCTCCCTCAGCCACAATCCTGTCCTTATATCACCTGTTACCTGATGGAACTGGATGAAGAATTCAGTACCTCTTTGTTTTGCTCTCTTTCACCAGTTTAAGGTTCTTTTTGCTCAGCATATATTCCTCTAGCATTCACAATTTAAGTGTTTTCCCTTTTTATATATCGAAGCTCAGTACTCCAGGCCTCACAGCTTCAGGGTCTCTGGTTTGATCCTGAGCTCATGTTACTGTCTGTGTGAAGTTTCCAGCGATCTCCTGTCTCTGTGTGGGTTTCCTCTGTGTTCTTCAGTTTCTTCTTACTGTCCAAAAATATGCTGGTAAATGGATCAGTGACTGTAAATTGCATAGCACCCTGTGATGGACTGGCCTCCCATTCAGGGTGTATTCTCACTTTATTCCCTGTGTTCTTGGCATAGACTCCAGATCCACCACAACCCTGACCAGGATAAAGCTCTCAGTGAGAGTGAAGAGCAGAGGTTACACTAGCACTCTGGTGAGTGTGACCTCTGCTGGTGGGGAGGAGAAATGTCCTGAGTCCTCATTACATGAGTTTAATACCTCGTCCACCTGCAGCTTGATAAAATATAGCAAATAAACGAAACATCTACAGCTTATAAAATATACGAGTCAGAGGTCAGGAGCTATAGATATGTTGTGGTTGTTTCTGTAGATAAATGAATCATCATTTCTCTCCACTCCTGAGGCAGCTGCACCATGCTGAAGCAAAAGTCTGGTACGCCTCTAATCCATAAACCACTAATAATTCCTGTTGGAATTAATCCTACTATGTGAATTTTATTTCAACGCCTGGTGGATCTCAACCCTGATGAGAGAAAGAGAGACAGAGAGAGAGAGAGAGAGAGATGGAAAGGTTCATGCTTGTTAGGACTTGGACTATCTTGGCCTCTAGAGGCCGCTATTGCTTCTGTGTTTTGTGTTTTGTTTTGACAGCCATGTGCTTTTGTTTTTCCATGTGCCTTGTGCCCCTCCTAGTCCTCATTACTTACACCTGTTTTCAGTTTGCCCCCTTGATTTGTTTGTGTATTTATACCCCCTCAGTTTGGCCTCTAGTCACGGAGTCTTTGTGCTGTGATGTTTCAGACTAGTAACCTCTGTTCTGTGTTCCTCACCTATTTCTTTGTGTTGTTTTGGTACTTTACTTTCTTGTGAACTTTTTGGACTTTCTATTTGCCGTTGTTGGATCTTCTGAGCGTTTGGATTTTTGCCTCTTCTTTTCTGATTTTTGGTTTCTTGGACTGTGCACTTTTGGATGTTTTTTTATTTTTTCCCTTGTATTTTCTGAGCGTTTGGATTATACTTTTGTTATTTTTGCCTTGGATTTTGGATCTTAATTAATAAACTGTTTCCTTTACTCTACTCTCACCTCACAAGCCAACCCGAGGCCCTTGCTCGCCACGAGGAACTGCTTCAACAAATTGGGAAAGCCCTGGCACAGCTCCTCTGTCTCCATCTCCTGATCCTCCTCCTGCTCCACCATCTGCTCCTGCTCCAGTGCTTCATGCCACGCTGCCTCCTTCACCTCGCGAACCCTGTCTTCCTGCGCCACAGAGGTATGACGGCAAGCACGGTGAGTGCCGGGAGTTCCTTACCCAGTGCCAACTCACCTTTGAGCTCCAGCCTACCACCTACACTACGGATCGCCACAAGATTGCATTTGTGATAACTTTGTTAGCTGATAAGGCATGAGCTTGGGCAACAGCCATCTGGCAGAGACAGGGACCCGAGTGTTCTGATTTCAAGCTGTTTACGGAGGAGATGTTTCGGGTCTTCGATCAGGCGGACATCAGTAAAGATGCAGCCAGGAAGCTCATGTCCATCCGGCAAGGTGGAAGCGTTGCAGACTATGCCATCTCGTTCCGGAAGCTCGCAGCAGTCAGCGGGTGGAATGAGACTGCCCAGTTTTCAGCCTTCCACCATGGTCTGTCTGACCCCATCAAAGATGGTCTGGCCTCTATAGGATGCCCAAGCGACCTCGAAACTCTGATCTCGCATGCCATTCGTCTTGATAACAGGATTAGAGAGCGTCACCAAGTTCTGAGTTCCCCTTGCTTCACTGCCTCAACCTGGAGACCGTCCACCTCCTCCAGTGACTGTCCAGAGCCCATGCCAGTTGGGCATACTCGTCTCTCCGCAGCTGAAAGGGAGCGCAGAAGGAGGGACAAGTGCGGCATCTACTGTGGCAAGCCTGGCCATTTCCGAGCATCATGTTCCGAGCTCTTGGGAAAAGGACCGCCCCGTCCAGCCGAGGGAGGGTTGCGACGGGGACTACCCTCTCTCCCGAACTTCCCGGCCAAGGAGTCTACATCACTGTCTCCATCTCCTGGGGTGAGTCCGTCCACTCTTGCCAGGCCTTGTTAGACTCCGGGGCGGCTGGAAACTTTATGGATGTCCACTTCGCCCGAAGAATCGATGTCCCTACGGTACCTCTTGAAGTCCCGCTGTCTGTGTCTGCTCTGGATGGCCAAGCTTTAGGTGACGGAAAAGTCACCCAAGTAACTTCTCCAGTCTTTCTCCAGTCTCAAGGTCACAAAGAAGAAATATCCCTGCACCTGATTCATTCACCAGAGTTCCCAGTTATTCTAGGCCTTCCTTGGCTTACCCGCCACAACCCTCGCATAGACTGGGTAACAAGCCAGGTTGTGGAATGGGGTCCTGCTTGCTATGCCTCCTGTCTGCTCTCTAGCTTTCCTGTGTCTCCTGCCGAGCCTCCTGATCTCACCGAGTTATCCCAAGTTCCCGCAGAGTACTGGGATCTGAAAGAAGTCTTCAGCAAGAGCAGGGCCGCCGTTCTTCCTCCGCACCGTGCCTATGACTGTGCCATCGACTTGCTCCCTGGGGCTACCCCTCCTCGTGACAGACTGTTTTCCCTCTCTCAGCCAGAACGCAAGGCCATGGAGGAGTACATCAAGGACGCCCTGGCCTCTGGGTTCATTCGACCCTCCACCTCACCCGCTGGGGCTGGCTTCTTCTTTGTCGGCAAGAAGGATGGGGGGCTCCGGCCGTGTATTGATTACAGGGGCCTGAACAAGATCACTGTGCGCAACCGCTATCCCCTTCCGCTGATGTCCACAGCGTTCGATCTGCTCCAAGGCGCTACTGTCTTCACCAAGTTGGACTTACGGAATGCATACCACCTCGTCCGCATCCGACAGGGAGATGAGTGGAAGACTGCCTTTAACACCCCTTCAGGGCACTATGAGTACCAAGTGATGCCCTTCGGACTCACCAATGCGCCAGCAGTTTTTCAGGCCCTTATCAACGACGTCTTGAGGGACATGATCAACCAATATGTCTTTGTTTACCTCGATGACATTCTGATTTTTTCCAAGACCTTGCAGGAGCACCGCCATCATGTCCGCCAGGTTCTCCAGAGGCTGCTACAGAATAATCTGTTTGCCAAGGCCCAGAAATGTGAGTTTCATGTCCCTGAGGTCTCCTTTCTGGGTTTTATTGTACGAACGGGACAACTCCAGATGGATCCAGCCAAGACCCTGGCCATCCGGGACTGGCCCACTCCCAAGTCCGTTAAAGAAGTTCAGCGGTTCTTAGGATTTGCTAACTTCTACCGCAAGTTTGTCAGGAACTTCAGTTCTGTAGCAGCGCCCATATCGGACCTCACCAAAAAGACTAGTGGATCTTATGTCTGGTCTCCTCAGGCGGAAAAGGCGTTCAGGGACCTCAAGCATCGCTTCTGCACGGCACCCATTCTGGTCCTCCCGGACACATCGCAACCATTCGTCGTCGAGGTGGACGCCTCGGACAGTGGTGTCGGTGCAGTCCTCTCTCAACGCTCGGATGGCAGGTTGCACCCCTGCGCATACTTCTCCCACCGCCTGAGCCCTGCGGAGTCCTGGTGTGATGTGGGGGATCGGGAACTGCTCGCGGTTAAACTGGCCCTTGAGGAGTGGAGGCACTGGCTGGAGGGAGCACAACATCCATTCCTGGTTTGGACGGACCACAAGAACCTGGAGTACCTCCAGCAAGCCAAGAGACTGAATCCCTGACAGGCTAGGTGGGCCTTGTTTTTTAGTCGATTCAACTTCACCCTATCGTACCGCCCTGGCTCAAAGAACACCAAACCAGACGCGCTTTCCAGGCTATTCTCGTCCACCAACAGGGAGAGTGAAGTTGGGTGCATTATCCCTGTGTCCCGGATTGTGGCCCCTGTTCGCTGGGGTGTTGAGGAGGCCGTCCGACAAGCTCAACGCCAGAACCCCGGCCCTGGGACGGGGCCACCGGGCCTCTTGTACGTCCCACGTCAAGCCCGGGCCAAGGTTCTCCAGTGGGGTCACTCGTCCCCTCTCACCGTCCACCCGGGAGCTCGGAGGACACTGGACTTCTTGAAGAGACGCTTCTGGTGGCCAAGCATGGAGAAGGACGTGAGGTTGTTTGTCCTGTCTTGTGATGTGTGCACCAGAAGCAAGAACCCACGACAGCATCCCCAGGGCCTCCTGCATCCTCTGCCCATTCCCCGGCGTCCCTGGTCCCATGTGGCAGTCGACTTCATCACGGGCCTTCCTGACTCACAAGGTAACACTGTCATTTTGGTCATAGTCGACAGATTCTCTAAGGCCTGCCGCTTCATACCGCTGTGCAAACTCCCTTCTGCTCTTGAAACAGCCAAACTAATATTTACTCATGTCTTCCGAGTCTTTGGTCTCCCACAGGACATCGTCTGAGACCGGGGGCCCCAGTTCTCCTCCCGAGTGTGGCGGGGGTTCTGCAAACTCATCGGGGCCACTGCCAGCCTCTCCTCTGGGTTCCACCCCCAGTCCAATGGCCAGACTGAGAGGCTCAACCAGGACCTGGAAACCACCCTGCGAGGCCTGGCAATGGATAACCCGACATCATGGAGCACCTGGCTGCCATGGGCAGAGTACGCCCACAACACTCTGCAGTCATCGGCCACCAGGTTGTCGCCGTTCCAGTGCCAGTTCGGGTTCCAGCCACCTCTATTTCCGGAACAGGAGGAGGTAGTAACCTCTGTTCCGTGTTCCTCACCTATTTCTTTGTGTTGTTTTGGTACTTTACTTTCTTGTGAACTTTTTGGACTTTCTATTTGCCGTTGTTGGATCTTCTGAGCGTTTGGATTTTTGCCTCTTCTTTTCTGATTTTTGGTTTTTTGGACTGTGCACTTTTGGATGTTTTCTTATTTTTTCCCTTGTATCTTCTGAGCGTTTGGATTATACTTTTGTTATTTTTGCCTTGGATTTTGGATCTTAATTAATAAACTGTTTCCTTTACTCTACTCTCACCTCACTCCTCTGCACTTGAGTCATTCCCCTGGTGGCCTAGTGGGGGTTTGCTGGATTACTACGCCGGCGACCCGGGTTCTATTCCAGCAAAACCCTAACAATGCTATCACGGCTCACAGACAAAGCACGCTATATGTGTGCTTTTGCAGTGAGATACAGACCTGACCACAATTACGTATTTCTAGCTTCCTGAGAAGAGAACTGTCGCTAGATAAAAGTTAGCCCCCCCTCCCCATAAGAATGATTTCAATATTATGTTCTTCTTTTGTCAAAGGCATTCTTAAAGGTTATCTAATATATATATTGTGTGTATGTATATGTGTATATATATATATATATATATATATATATATATATATATATATATATATATATATAATATACATACACACATACACACATACACACACACACACACACACAAAAAAAATTCCCAAAAAAATGGGACACCCTGTACATTAAACGTCTCATCACTGTCTTTTGTCATTTTGTTGTTTAGTGAATGGAAAGTGTTCAGGTTTTGTGTGTTTCTCTGCAACATCTCACTTTGGCCTTCTTTGTATTTCACTCTTCTGCCAGATCAAATAAGTGCTGTAAAGTTTGCACTTCCTTTGTTAACTGTAAGGGTGTGGAAGTTCGAGTGTGTTTATTATGGTGGTATTTAAAATGAGTAATATTGGTATTTTATTAGAAGATGTATTATGATTTATTACCATTTAGGACATAGACTTAGTTATGTTGTACAACAGACCTGAGAGACTTTCTCACTTCTGTGTGGTCAGCGATGAACTGCTAAGTTTGGAATTCCTGTTAGCACTTCCTGTGAGGGTGTGAATGAAGTAATGTAATAAACTTGCAGTGTGTGTTCTATAGAGTGTGTTCATTGTGATCAGACACGGTGCAGCAGTTGGTCAGTGTGTGTTTAGCTCTAATTCTCTCTTTGGATTAATGTGTGTGTTTGGGTCCTCAGTAAGAATGCAGGTGTGTTTTCTTCTCCTCCTTATACAGCTTCATGTCACTGAAGGTGAGTCTGTTGTTCTCTCTCTCTCTCTCTCTCTCTCTCATATTTAATAATATCAATAAATATATGTAAGAGTTTATCATTTAATGCCTTTAAAGCATAAAGTCACGCAGTAATCTTACTCATGATATGGAAAATATAAAGTGCACACTGAACAACTGAAATTATTTGCGTGAGTTTTTCTGTTTGCTATCAAACCAAATATAAGTGTAAACATAAGAAAATGTTCATCATGGGACTTTCATAAAAGCTGCTTAACACTTATTACATAAGAGCTTTCTGTCAGAGCTTTATTAATCCCTGTCTATGTCCTGGGTTCATGTAGAACGCTGAGTCTCCTTCATCATGATTGGTGTTCTGGTTGTTCCTGCCTCGCCCCCCTACAGTTTCCTCTTGCTCTCTCGTTGGCTGTTACTCATCAAGGTTCTTACAGCGTCGTACATGCGCTTATACTACAAGATTTAGTACCAATCATTTTAAAGATGCTTGAAACACTGGGGAGTGTACACTGTTCACAGAATGGGTGGATGATGTCACTAAACTGCTTACCCGTGTGGTGTGTTCACACCTTCACTTCCTTCACCAGCATTTGGCCTCTTTGGTGGTGTGTCACTAAAATAGAAGCGGGTTTAGCTGTTCAGAGTAAAATACATGCAGAGTTTCAGTGCCTGAGTTACACAAGATAAAAACAGACTAGCCATGTTGTAGCTTTTAGATCTTTGTCCTAGATATATATTTCTTTGCTTCTGAAAGTTAAATTCAGTGTAAATGTCAAATCCAACTCCTGATAAATTGCAATTAAATTCCTGCTGAACCTTTGTACATTTTGTTTTCAGTTAAAAGTGCATGTGAGCATTGTGTAGTTTGCGTTCTGTGGATTAACACTTGACCATGGGTGTGACGTATGATGAGAGACTTTTACATTCAAACTGACAACACTCAATAATCTCTTTCATTTGTATAAATTTGAGAAATGTTTGCTTTTTTCTGCTGTTATTGCCTGCATCACAAGCCTCTAAACATTTTTGTCTGTCTCAGTAGAAACGTCATTTGAGGAAACCACAGGACTATAACTGTGTGCTGTGCACTTGTCACTATATTGCAAGATTATTTGACAGTAGTTGTGCATGATGCTGTGTGTTTCTCTGTTAAAAGCATTTAAAATAGCATTTAAAATAACGTACAATTGCTCACCTCTTTCTCTTTGACTGGCTAGTTGTGGACATTAGTGTGTAGTGGACATATGTGTGTTGTGGACATTAGTGTGTTGTGGCCATTAAGGAGTTGTGGACACGGACATATACTGAAGCATATGGAATGCAGAAGTATATGTAATATTTAAGTGTATAAAATATTTAAGCATACAGAATACTGAAGAGTACTTCTAAATACTTAAATTTTTGGAATGTTGCAGTGTACAGATTACTGAAGTGTATTGACTAGTGGTCAAGCATGTTATTTAAATTTTGTCCAGTTCTTAGCAATAGACGCTCTCTTCTCTTGCATTTAATAACAATGTCATAAAAAAAGACACATGAATAAGGTACGAGTCTAAGGAGAAAAGAAAAATGCAAAATCACAGTGCCTTTGTTTTGTTTAAAGCATGAAAATGAATAATAGTTGATATTTTATTGGAATTAGATGATTTCTAAGTATTCAGAGCATAGACTCAGTTCTGATTTTCTCACGTCTATGTGGACAATGCCATACTGCCAAACTTGCACTTCCTGTGTTAATAGTGACTGTGTGAATGTGTTCTTTACAGTGTGTTCATTCTGATCAGACACGGTGCAGCAGTTGGTCAGTATGTGTTTCTGTTTCCAAAGTCTCTCATTAATGAGTTGTGGACATTACAGAGTTGTAAACATTAATCAGTTGTAGACATAAACTTGCTGTGGATGATAATGAATTGTGGACATTAGTGTGTAGTGGACATTAGTGAGTTGTGGATATTAGTGTGTTGTGGACATTACTTAGTTGTGGATATTTATTTGTTATGAATGTTAATTAGTTGTGGACATTCATGTGTTGTGGACATTAGTGAGCGGTGGATATTAGTGTGTTGTGCACATTAGTGAGGTGTGGACATTAGTGAGTGGAGGATGTTAGTGAGCTGTGGACATTAGTGAGTGGTGGACATTTGTGTGTTGTGGACATTAGTGAGTGTTGGACATTCATGTGTTGTGGACATTAGTGAGCTTTGGACATTAGAGAGTGGTGGACATTAGAGAGTGGTGGACATTAGTGAGTGTTGGACGTTAGTGTGTGGTGGACGTTAGTGAGTGGTGGACATTAGTGAGTTGTGGACATTAGTGAGTGGTGGACATTAGTGAGTGGTGGACATTAGTGAGTGGTGGATGTGTGTGAGGTTTGGAGTTACAGGTTGTCTGTAGTTGTGCAGAGTTGCTGCACATGGTGAACTGCTCATTAACAGATCAGTAACTGGTGTGTTCCTACAGGCTGCAGGCTGGAAGGAAACAGAGACCTAAAACCCATCACTGCATACACAGGAGACTCAGTACTGCTGCCCTGCTCCTGCACTGACCTCCACACCAAACCTGACACCTTCACATGGAGGAAACACACAAATGATTGGGTAGATATATCTCCTGAGAGTGAGCAGTACAAAGACAGATTTCAGCTGGTTAATGATCACTCTTCAGGAAATCTCTCTCTGCTCATATCACACCTGACTGAAGAGGATGGAGGAGATTACAAGTGTAGTCTTAAAGAGAGTGAATACAGATATTTCAGACTCACTGTTAAAGGTAAATGACTCATTTTTATTCACAATGCTACTTCAGTGATAATCTCATGACAGATTAATCTGATGTTGTAACAGCAATGCAATATGTTGATGTTTGTTCATTTTGTGGAGTTGCGGACATTAATGAGTTGTGGACATTAGCATGTTTTGGACATTAATTAGTTGAGGACATAAGTGTGTTGTGGACATTAATGAGTTGTGGACATTAGCATGTTTTGGACATTAATTAGTTGAGGACATAAGTGTGTTGTGGACATTAGCGAGTTGTGGACATTATTGAGACTTGATATTAGTGAATGGTGGATATTAGTGTGTTGTGGACATTAGTGAGCTGTGGATATTAGTAAGCTGTGGACATTAGTGAGTGGTGGACATTAGTGTGTTGTGGACATTATTGAGACTTGACATTAGTGAATGGTGGACATTAGTGAGCTGTGGACATTAGCGAGTTGTGGACATTAGTGAGTTATGGATGTTAGTGAGCTGTGGACACCAGTGATTGGTGGACATTAGTGAATTGTGTACATTAGTGTGTGAAGGACATTAGTGAGTTGTGGATGTTAGTGAGTGGTGGACATTAGCGTGTTGTGGACATTATTGAGTTGTGGACATTAGTGAGTGGTGGACATTAGTCAGGAGTGGACATTATTTAGTGGTGAACATTACTGATCTTTGAACATTAGTGAGCAGTGGACATTAGTCAGGAGTGGATATTATTTAGTGGTGAACATTACTGATCTTTGAACATTAGTGAGCGGTGGACATTAGTGAGCTGTGGACGTTAGTGAGTGGTGGACATTAGAGAATGTTGGACATTGGTGAGTGGTGGAAATTAGTGAGTTGTGGACATTAGTGACTGGTGGACATTAACATGTTGTGGACATTAGCGACTGGTGGACATTAGTGAGCTGTGGACATTATTGAGTGGTGGACATTAGTCAGCGGTCGACATTAGTGAGTTGTAGACATTAGTCAGTGGTGGACATTAGTGATTTGTCGACATCAGTGAGCTGTGGACATTAGTGAGTGGAGGACATCAGTGAGTGGTGGATGTATGTGAGGTTTGGAGTTACAGGTTGTCTGTAGTTGTGTAGAGTTGCTGCAGATGGTGAAATGCTCATTAACAGATCAGTAACTGGTGTGTTCCTACAGGCTGCAGGCTGGAAGGAAACAGAGAGATAAAACCCATCACTGCATACACAGGAGACTCAGTACTGCTGCCCTGCTCCTGCACTGACCTCCACACCAAACCTGAGACCTTCACATGGAGGAAGGACACAAATGATTGGGTAGAGATATCTCCTGAGAGGGAGCAGTACAAAGACAGATTTCAGCTGGTTAATGATCACTCTTCAGGAAATCTCTCTCTGCTCATATCACACCTGACTGAAGAGGATGGAGGAGTTTACAGCTGTGTTCTTAAAGTGAGTGAATACAGAGACTTCAGACTCACTGTTAAAGGTAAATAACTCATTTTTATTCACAATGCTACTTCAGTGATAATCTCATGACAGATTAATCTGATGTTGTAACAGCAATGCAATATATTGATTTTTGTTCATTCTCTAAAATGTAAGAATCAGATGTGAAATGTTTCTGTTCCATGTTCTGCACCTCGTCTTTGTTTGTGTTTATGATTATGGATTATCTGAGTTTGTGTTCTGACCCGCTTTCACTTCTCACTACGATTCCTGGATTGTCTTTAATAAAGAACACGCTGAGTTTACACACTTGTGTCCTGCCTTCACTCACTGCACATCACACTCTTTATTTATAACTTATTAAACCTTTCTCTCCTTCAGACGCACCAACAAGACCTTCAACATCCACAGCAGTGATCACAACAACTTCATCAGCTCACCGCAAGAATCACACACTAACTTTATCTGGTCTTTCACTTCCTGTAGGTGTCACAGCAAAAGCTACAAAACCAACCCCAGTGGTCAAAGACAAAACACCTGCACACTCTGAAACATCTTCTGACAAAGGTAAGGATCAATACACTAAAATGATGTAGATGGTTAGTAAGTAAAGCCTTATTAAATAAGAGCTTTCTGTCAGAGCTTTATTAATCCCCGTCTATGTCCTGGGTTCATGTAGAACGCTGAGTCTCCTTCATCATGATTGGTGTTCTGGTTGTTCCTTCCTACAGTTTCCTCTTGCTCTCTCGTTGGCTGTTACTCATCGAAGTTCTTACAGCGTCGTACATGTGCTTATCCTACAAGATTTAGTACCAATCATTTTAAAGATGCTTGAAACACTGGGGTGTGTAACTGTTCACAGAATGGGTGGATGATGTCACTAAACTGCTTACCCGTGTGGCGTGTTCACACCTTCACTTCCTTCACCAGCAGTTGGGCTCTTTGGTGGTGTGTCACTAAAATAGAAGCAGGTTTAGCAGTTCAGAGTAAAATACATGCAGAGTTTCAGTGCCTGAGTTACACAAGATAAAAACAGACTAGCCATGTTGTAGCTTTTAGATCTTTGTCCTAGATATATATTTCTTTGCTTCTGAAAGTTAAATTCAATGTAAATGTCAAATCCCTCTCCTGATAAATTGCAATTAAATTCCTGCTGAACCTTCATACATTTTGTTTTCAGTTAAAAGTGCATGTGAGAATTGTGTAGTTTGCGTTCTGTGGATTAACACTTGACCATGGGTGTGATGTATGATGAGAACCTTTTACATTCAAACTGACAACACTCAATAATCTCTTTCATTTGTATAAATTTGAGAAATGCTTGCTTTTTTTCTGCTGTTATTGCCTGCGTCACAAGCCTCTAAACATTTTTGTCTGTCTCAGTAGAAACGTCATTTGAGGAAACCACAGGGCTATAACTGTGTGCTGTGCACTTGTCACCATATTGCAAAATTATTTGACAGTAGTTGTGCATGATGCTGTGTGTTTCTCTGTTAAAAGCGTTTAAAATAGCATTTAAAATAAAGTACAATTGCTCACCTCTTTCTCTTTGACTGGCCGGTTGTGGATATTAGAGAGTTATCAAAATTTGTGACTAATGGAAATTAGCAAGTTGGGAATATTAATGATTTGTCGACATTAGTGTGTTGTGGCAATCAAGGAGTTATGGACATTAGTGTGTTGTGCACTTTAGTGTGTTGTGGACATCAGTGAGTTGAGGACATTAATGAGTTGTGGTCATTTCTGTGTTGTGCACATTATTAAGTTGTGGACATTAGTGTGTTTTGGACATTCTTCTGTTGCGGGCATGAATGAGTAGTGGATATCGGTGTGTTGTGGATATCGGTGTGTTGTAGACATTATTGAGTTGTGGACACAAGCATCTTGTGGACATTAGTGAGTTGTGGACACGATTTTTGTGGTCATTAATAAATTGTGGATGTAAGTCTCTTGTGTATATTAGTGGTTTGTGGAAATTCGTGTGTTTTCGACATTAGCATGTTGTGGAAATTAATGAGTTGTGGACATTAATGAGTTGTGGACACAAGTTTGTTGTGGACATTAGTGTGTTTTGGACATTAGTCAGTGGTGGATGTTAGGGAGTTGTGGATGTTAGTAAGTGGTGGACATTAGTTAGTGGTGGACATTAGTGAGCTGTTGCAATTAGAGAGTGGTGGATGCTAGTATTTTGTGGACATAAGTGAGTGGTGGACATTAGTGTGTTTTTGACATTAGTGAGTGTTGGACATTCATGTGTTGTGGACATTAGTGAGCGGTGGACATTAGTGAGCGGTGGACATTAGTGATCTGTGGACATTATTGAGTGGTGGACATTAGTGAGTGGTGGACATTAGTGATCTGTGGACATTAGTGAGTGGTGGACATTAGTGATCTGTGGACATTAGTGAGTGGTGGACATTAGTGAGTGGTGGACATTAGTGATCTGTGGACATTATTGAGTGGTGGATGTTTGAGTTGTGGACATTAGTGAGTGGTGGACATTAGTGAGTGGTGAACCCGGATGTATTTTTCATCTTGGCCGGAGATTTTAACCACGCAGACCCTAGATCAGTGTTACCAAAATTATATCAGCACATTGATTTTCCAACACGGGGAAACAATATTTTGGACATGGTTTACACAACACACAGAGGAGCATACAAAGCCTCCCCCCTTCCCCCCCTAGGCCTTTCTGACCACACTACTGTTGTGCTAAAGCCAGCATACAGACCAAGGGTGAAAGTCACCAAACCAGCTCAAAGACAGGTTCGTGTATGGCCAGATGGTGCCTCCTCATCACTTCAAGACTGTTTTGCCACCACAGACTGGGACCTATTTAAACAGGCAGCCACCTACAACCAGCACACTGACATTCAGGAATATACTGAGACAGTCACTGCCTACATCACCAAATGCATTGATGATGTAACTGTAACCAGGACCATCACCACCCATGCGAATCAGAAGCCATGGCTGACAGGAGACGTCCATAACCTGCTGAAGGCACGAAATGCTGCCTTTAGGGCCGGCGATGACGACGACCTGAGAACAGCTAGGGCCAACCTGTCCCGTGGCATCAAAAAGGCCAAAAGACAATATGCCAGGAGGATAACCCACAACTTTAAAGACAGCAGAGACACAAGGAGCCTGTGGCAGGGAATCCAAACCATCACTGACTACAAACCCCCACCACAGACCTACGATAATGACATCTCTCTGCTAAATGAACTCAATAGTTTCTGTGCACGTTTTGAAGCACACAACCCCACGCCTGCACAAAAGACTCCACCTTCTCTTGACGACCAGGTTCTGTGTATTTCTCCAGCCAGCGTGAAGAGATCCTTCTCTAAGATCAACGCCCGGAAAGCAGCTGGTCCAGACAACATACCGGGTCGGGTGCTGAAGGACTGTGCAGAAGAGCTCAAAGATGTCTTCACAGACATCTTCAACATCTCCCTGAGCCAGGCTGTTGTCCCCACATGCTTCAAAACTACAACAATTATACCAGTCCCTAAGAAACCATCCCCATCCAGCTTTAATGACTACCGTCCTGTTGCTCTGACCCCCATTGTCATGAAGTGCTTTGAGCGGATAGTCATGCAGCACATCAAAGCCATCATCCCCCCTCTCTTGACCCCTTCCAGTTCGCATATCAGGCCAACTGCTCCACCGATGATGCAATCTCCACTGCTCTCCACTCAGCTCTCTCTAACTTGGAAACAAAAGACGCTTATGTGAGAATGCTGTTTCTGGATTTCAGTTCTGCATTTAACACCATCATCCCACAGCAATTAATACAGAAACTGGACCGGCTTGGCATCAACACCTCCCTGTGCAATTGGCTGCTGGACTTTCTCACCGGAAGACCACAGGCAGTTCGGGTTGGCAACAACAAATCCAGCACTATTACATTGAACACAGGGGCACCACAAGGATGTGTTCTCAGCCCCCAGCTCTTCACCCTGCTAATCCACGACTGCACACCAATGTACAGCACCAACCTCTTCATAAAGTTTGCGGACGATACAACAGTGGTAGGTCTCATCAGCAACAATGATGAGAGAAACTACAGAAATGAGGTGCAACAACTGGCCATATGGTGCACCAACAACAATCTCTCTCTAAACATAGAGAAGACAAAGGAGATTGTTGTCGCCTTTCGGAGAGCACACACCCAGCACCCTCCTCTGATCATCAACAGTGCTGCTGTGGAGAGGGTGAGCAGCACCAAGTTTCTGGGTGTGCACATAACAGAGGACCTCTCCTGGACCACCAACACTGCATCTCTGGCCAAGAAAGCACAACACCACCTCTATTTCCTCCGCAAACACCCATCATGTACTCATTCTACCGTGGCACCATTGAAAGTATCCTGACCAGCTGCATCACTGTGTGGTTTGGGACCAGCACTGCTCAAAACCAGAAGACACTGCAACGCAATGCAGCAGGAAAAATCATCAGTGCCACATTACCTTCCCTCACAGACATTTACAACACCCAATTAACCCGGAAAGCACTCAGCATACCTGGGGACCCCACCCACCCCTTACAAGGCCTCTTTAGTCTTCTGCCATCGGGGAGGAGATTTCGCAGCCTCCAGGCCCGAACCACAAGACTGAAGAACAGCTTCAGCCACCAGGCTGTCAGAAAGCTGAACTCTCTCCCCTCTCTGCCCTCTGCTTTAAGAGTCACCGAACTGTAACTGCACACACACACACACACACACACAGACGCACACCCCAAATCACACAAATGCATAAGCCACTTTTTCTACTCCTGCTCTCTCTGTTGCACTACAATGTAACCAGGTCCACTTCCACAAATGCAGGTCTCTTGTTTTGCACTAAAATGTAAATATCTACACATTCACATGTGCCGTGAATGTCTATAGTGTACATATTGTGTTTTATTTTATTGTATTGTATTTTATTTTACTTTTTTTAATGACTTGTCTTGTTATGTTGGTTTTTCACAGCATGGGTCTGGGGGAAATGAAATTTCAATCCTCTGTGTGTCCTGTACATATAGCAGAATTGACAATAAAGTTGACTTTGACATCAGTGAGTGGTGGATGTGTGTGAGGTTTGGAGTTACAGGTTATCTGTAGTTGTGTAGAGTTGCTGCAGATGGTGAACTGCTGATTAACAGATCAGTAACTGGTGTGTTCCTACAGGCTGCAGGCTGGAAGGAAACAGAGAGACAAAACCCATCACTGCATACACAGGAGGCTCAGTACTGCTGCCCTGCTCCTGCACTGACCTCCACACCAAACCTGACACCTTCACATGGAGGAAATACACAAATGATTGGGTAGAGATATCTCCTGAGAGGGAGCAGTACAAAGACATATTTCAGCTGGTTAATGATCACTCTTCAGGAAATCTCTCTCTGCTCATATCACATCTGACTGAAGAGGATGGAGGAGTTTACAGGTGTAGTCTTAAAGAGAGTGAATACAGAGACTTCAGACTCACTGTTAAAGGTAAATGACTCATTTTTATTCACAATGCTACTTCAGTGATAATGTCATGACAGATTAATCTGATGTTGTAACAGCAATGCAATATGTTGATGATTGTTCATTCTCTAAAATGTAAGAATCAGATGTGAAATGTTTCTGTTCTGTGTTCTGCACCTCGTCTGTGTTTGTGTTTATGATTATGGATTATCTGAGTTTGTGTTCTGACCCGCTTTCACTTCTCACTACGATTCCTGGATTGTCTTTAATAAAGAACGCGCTGAGTTTACACACTTGTGTCCTGCCTTCACTCACTGCACATCACACTCTTTATTTATAACCTATTAAACCTTTCTCTCCTTCAGATGCACCAACAAGACCTTCAACATCCACAGCAGTGATCACAACAACTTCACCTAATTCCAAACCAGGTACCACACACCACTGATACACACTGGAATGAAAAGTCTTTGTTAGTACGTTAGTACATCAGCTCACAGCAAGAATCACACACTAACTTTATCTGGTCTTTCACTTCCTGTAGGTGTCACAACAAAAGCTACAAAACCAACCCCAGTGGTCAAAGACAAAACAACTGCACACTCTGAAACATCTTCTGAAAAAGGTAAGGATCAATACACTACATTCACTTCTATGAATTTAAGATGAAGTTTCATGATGTTCTCCTGATCTCCTAACATCTTCAGGAAAAGAACTGTGTCTTGAAACTATTCCTTATAAATTATATATACAATCTATAAAATGATCCAGATGGTTAGTAAGTAAAGCCTTATTAAATAAGAGCTTTCTGTCAGAGCTTTATTAATCCCCGTCTATGTCCTGGGTTCATGTAGAACGCTGAGTCTCCTCCATCATGATTGGTGTTCTGGTTGTTCCTGCCTAAGTGGTGGACATTAGTGAGTGGTGGACATTAGTGAGTGGTGGACATTAGTGAGTGGTGGACGTTTGTGAGTTGTGGACATTAGGGAGTGGTGGACATTAGTAAGTGGTGGACATTAGTAAGTGGTGGATGGTTGTGAGTTGTGGACATTAGTGAGCGGTGGACGTTAGTGAGTGGTGGACGTTAGTGGGTGGTGGACATTAGTGAGTGGTGGACATTAGTGAGTGGTGGATGTGTGTGAGGTTTGGAGTTACAGGTTGTCTGTAGTTGTGTAGAGTTGCTGCAGATGGTGAACTGCTGATTAACAGATCAGTAACTGGTGTGTTCCTACAGGCTGCAGGCTGGAAGGAAACAGAGACCTAAAACCCATCACTGCATTCACAGGAGGCTCAGTACTGCTGCCCTGCTCCTGCACTGACCTCCACAACAAACCTGACACCTTCACATGGAGGAAAAACACAAATGGAAATGTTTGGGGAGTGATATCTCGTGAGCAGTACAAAGACAGATTTCAGCTGGTTAATGATCACTCTTCAGGAAATCTCTCTCTGCTCATATCACACCTGACTGAAGAGGATGGAGGAGATTACAGGTGTAGACTTAAAGAGAGTGAATACAGAGACTTCAGACTCACTGTTAAAGGTAAATGACTCATTTTTATTCACAATGCTACTTCAGTGATAATCTCATGACAGATTAATCTGATGTTGTAACAGCAATGCAATATGTTGATGATTGTTCATTCTCTAAAATGTAAGAATCAGATGTGAAATGTTTCTGTTCCATGTTCTGCCCCTCGTCTGTGTTTGTGTTTATGATTATGGATTATCTGAGTTTGTGTTCTGACCCGCTTTCACTTCTCACTACGATTCCTGGATTGTCTTTAATAAAGAACACGCTGAGTTTACACACTTGTGTCCTGCCTTCACTCACTGCACGTCACACTCTTTATTTATAACTTATTAAACCTTTCTCTCCTTCAGACGCACCAACAAGACCTTCAACATCCACAGCAGTGATCACAACAACTTCACCTAATTCCAAACCAGGTACCACACACCACTGATACACACTGGAATGAAAAGTCTTTGTTAGTATGTTAGTACATCAGCTCACAGCAAGAATCACACACTAACTTTATCTGGTCTTTCATCTGGAAGCATTTGTACATAATGATATATGAAGACTGGATATATGGTGGATTGTATCTTCGATCCATTGATCCATTTTCCATACCACATATCCGACACAGGGTTGTGGGGGAGCCTGGAACCTATCACAGGGAACTCAGGGCACAAGGCAGGGGATACCTTGGATGGGGTGTCAACCCACTGCAGGGCACAATCTAACACACATTCACACACTACGGACAATTTAGAAATGCCAGTCAGCCTACGACGCATGTCTTTGGACTGGGGGAGGAAACCCAACCCCGGAGGAACGAGACAAACGTGCTAACCACTAACCCAACTAGCCCCATTCTATCAAACTCTTCTCTACTTTTACACTTTCCATCACTGTTTCCTTTAAAAAGTGTAAAATCCAGTGTATCACATGTAAACAGTGTTAAGGTAATGTTCTGACTGATATTGATGATGTCTCTCCAGAGCCTCTTCCCTTCGTCCCCTTCGCCCTGGTGACTGTGATCTTTCTGCACATTATCGTGGCTGTGGTCTATTGCAGCACCAGAAAGAAAGGTACAAACACTTTCAAGCTCTGCTAATCTTACTACTTTGTGGAAATTTATCATCCACTTCCCGCCATTTTAGCTTCCTGAATGGAGCTTTTCTTCTTTAGTTTACTCTCCAGGTCCTGATACAGTTCATTACAGCAGAGCTGATGGAGATGGAACAGTGAGTCTGCAGTAGAGAAGAACTCAATCAGCTGATCCAGCAATAAAGTAAAAAAGAGAGTTGCTCATAAATAGTCTTGCATAAATAGTTCTGTAAATACTGTAGCTTCATTTTTATTCACAATTTGTTCTTTCCAACCCTTTTAGACTTTCAGCTTTCCATTTTATGTCTAATAATATTTTAACTAAATCATAGAACATGTGTGGTTAGATTTAAACAGTTTTATTGCTGATAATCACATGCTTTTGAAGCCTTCTTCACTTTCACAATATTTACATCATTAAAAACTAGGCACATTATATTTTTTCCCTCACAAAATATTGTAATGTTCTTGGTCCTGTATTGTAAATACTATCAGAACTGATGTATTCTGACTAACACTGGTGCGCTTTCCTTTTTTACTTTTAAAATTAAACAAATTTTTTGAGAAAAACACACTTTATTGCATTTTAGCATTATTTTGCACCAAATTCGAGAGAATAAATACATCTGTGTCACATAGATGATTGTAAACAACTTTCCTACCATTGATCAGCTTCATCAGTGGAGTCCATCTTCCTCTGCAACGCCGGATGCCCAGTCCATCTCCCAAAACCTTCCTCCACCTCCCTCAGCCACAATCCTCTCCTTATATCACCTGTTACCTGATGGAACTGGATGAAGAATTCAGCATCTCTTTGTTTTGCTCTCTTTCACCAGTTTAAGGTTCTTTTTGCTCAGCATATATTCCTCTAGCATTCTCAGTTTAAGTGTTTTCCCTTTTTATATATCGAAGCTCAGTACTCCAGGCCTCACAGCTTCAGGGTCTCTGGTTTGATCCTGAGCTCATGTTACTGTCTGTGTGAAGTTTCCAGTGATCTCTTGTCTCTGTGTGGGTTTCCTCTGGGTTTTTCAGTTTCTTCTTACAGTCCAAAAATATGCTGGTAGATGGATTGGTGACTCTAATTTGCATAGCACCCTGTGATGCACTGGCCTCCCATTCAGGGTGTATTCTCACCTTATTCCTTGTATTCTTGGCAAAGACTCCAAATCCACCACAACCCTGACCAGGATAAAGCTCTTATTGAGAGTGAAGAGCAGAGGTTACACTAGCACTCTGGTGAGTGTGACCTCTGCTGGTGGGGAGGAGAAATGTCCTGAGTCCTCATTACATGAGTTTAATACCTTGTCCACCTGCAGCTTGATAAAATATAGCACATAAACGAAACATCTACAGCTTATAAAATATATGAGTCAGGGGTCAGGAGATATATATATATATATGTTGTGGTTGTTTCTGTAGATAAATGAATCATCATCTCTCTCCACTCCTGAGGCAGCTGCACCATGCTGAAGCAAAAGTCTGGTACGCCTCTAAGCCATAAACTTCCCACTAATAATTCTTGTTGGAATTAATCCTACTGTGTGAATTTTATTTCAACACCTGGTGGATCTCAACCCTGATGAGAGAGACAGAGAGAGAGAGGGAGAGATGGAAACGTTCATGCTATCATGGCTCACAGACAAAGCTCACTAAACGTGTTCTTTTGCAGTGACATACAGAGCTGATGACAGTTACGGGGTATTTCCAGCTTCGTGAGAAGAGAATTGTCGCTAGATAAAAGTTAGCCTCCCCTAGAAATCTTTTTGGGGTCAGGGGGTAGTTTGTGGCCCTACCCTGTACCAGGCTAGCGCTGATGCCTCTCCAGCCCTGCACAAATGGTGTCCATTGATGATGTCACTCCACTTCCAGGCTCTGCAAAGGCCGCCTCTCCACCCCTGGCTCCGCCCACTGATCCTCAGGATATGCCTTTGACGACAAATGACAATAAATAACACACACGGTTTATGCACTTGCATCCTGCTTAATTGCACACTACAGGGTGTCCCAAAAGTCTCCATACATAGGGGATTATGTTTACCAGCACCACTTCTGGTTGTGCTTTCATCAGTGGATGTTGGTGGACGTCCACTTCTCAATTGGTCCCCAACACTTCCAGTCTTTTTGAATTTGTTAAAAAGTTTGGCAACAGTGTTGTGTGTGATGTACTTGCGTGTTTCCTGTTCAAGTCCATCGCAATCTTGTGACAGCTTCCTGAAACAGCCATGAGAATGATTTCAATATTATGTTCTTCTTTTGTCAAAGGCATTCTTAAAGGTTATCTAATATATATACTGTATATACACACACATACATACATGTACATGTATGAAAAATGTTGGAAGACCTTTAGCTTAAAAGTGTTAATTTCCCCTATGTATGGAGACTTTTGGGACACCCTGTACATTAAACATCTCATCACTGTCTTTTGTCATTTTGTTGTTTAGTGAGTGGAAAGTGTTCAGGTTTTGTGTGTTTCTCTGCAACATCTCACTTTGGCCTTCTTTGTATTTCACTCTTCTTCCAGATCAAATAAGTGCTGTTAAGTTTGCACTTCCTGTGTTAACTGTAAGGGTGTGGAAGTTTGAGTGTGTTTATTATGCTGGTATTTAAAGTAAGATAGATAAGAGTAAGATATTCCTTTATTTGTCCCGCAGTGGGGAAATTGCATTTAGCAACAGCAGGGGTACAGTACAGAAAGAGTATGCACACAAGAACAGCAGGGGTACAGTACAGAAAGAGTATGCACACAAGAACAAGGTAGATTAAAAAACTATTCTGTACATAAATGGCTTAAATAGTGCTAAAAGCAAAAATCCTAATACAAAACAAAAAAAGGAGAGGGGTATATACACATAAGTACAGGTTGGTTGAGAATAGTGTAGCTTGCCAGTAGTGTGACGGTATTGCACATTAAAATATTGCACACTGATATTGCACATAAATGTGAGTGTAAATACTGCACTGAGAGTTTATAAATAAATAAATCAGCAGTGTTCATTATAAAGTCTTACAGCAGCAGGAAGGAAAGACCAATGAAATCTCTCCTTTATACACTGAGGGTGGAGCAGTCTGTCACTGAAGCTGCTCTCCAGAGCTGACAGGACGTCCCGCAGGGGGTGGGACTCATGGTCCAGCATAGATGTCAGTTTTGTCAGGACCCGTTTGTCACCAACCTCCCGCACTGAGTCCGGAGGACAGCCCAGGACAGAGCTGGACCTCTTGATGACCTTGTCCAGCTTTTTCCTCTCCCTCTCAGTGATGCTGCTGCTCCAACAGACCACACCATACAGGATGGCTGATGCCACCACAGAGTCATAAAAAGTCTTTAGGAGTGCCCCCTGCACACCAAAGGACCGCAGTCTCCTCAGGAGGTAGAGCCTGCTCTGACCCTTCCTGTACAGTGCATCTGTGTTGTGAGTCCAGTCCAGTTTGTGGTTTAGGTGAACACCCAGGTACTTATAAGAGTCCACTCTCTCAATGTCCATTCCCTGGATGTTCACCAGTGAGGGGGCAGACCGGTGTCTGCGGAAATCCACCACCATCTCCTTGGTCTTTCCCGCGTTGATGTGGAGGTGATTTGGCCGACACCAGTCCACGAAGTCCTGCACCAGTCTTCTGTACTCTGCGTCATCGTCGTCACTGATCAGGCCAACGATGGCTGAGTCGTCAGAGAACTTGAGCAGGACACAGCTGTCCGTGTTGTATCTGAAGTCTGCAGTGTAGAGGGTGAAAAGGAAGGGTGCGAGCACCGTTCCCTGGGGGACACCCACACTGCAGGTCAGGATGTCAGATATGCAGTCCCTAGCTCTGACAAACTGGGGCCTATCTGTGAGATAGTCCAGGACCCACTCCGCCAGATGTGAGTCCACTCCAGCCCATTCAAGCTTGTCCCTCAAAAGCAATGGCTGAATTGTGTTGAATGCGCTGGAGAAGTCAAAGAATAAAATCCTCACAGCGCTGCCGGGCTTCTCCAGGTGAGTTAGAGCACGGTGCAGAAGGAAGATCATAGCGTCCTCCACTCCAATCCTGGGTCGGTAGGCGAACTGCAGCGGGTCCATCGCTGAGCTCACCTCAGAGCGTAGGTGGCCCAGGACCAGTCTCTCCAGTGTCTTCATCAGATGTGATGTGAGAGCCACCGGCCTAAAGCTGCTGAGGTCTCTAGCGTGCGGTGTTTTGGGCACTGGTACCACACAGGAGGTCTTCCATAGCTGTGGTACCACCCTCACCTTGAGGCTCATGTTGAAGACTTGCCCCATAATCCCACACAGTTCCTCTGCGCAGGATTTCAGGAGCCTGGAGCCGATACCGTCAGGTCCAGCTGCCTTCCTTGCTTTGATCCGCCCCAGCTCTTTCCTCACCTGGCCAGGTGTGAAAGACAGGGGTGGGCTGAGGGGGTGAATGAGTCCATGGGGCCGTGAGGGGGTGGTGTGGAGTGAGCCAGAGGTGTGAGGGGCTGGGGGAGGGGGGCATTGTCCCGTTGACGAGGTGTGGTGCAGCTGCATGGGGGGAGTAGTGGGTGACTGGTCAAACCGGTTGAAGTGATGGTTCAAGTCATTGACCCACTGCAGGTCCCCCACAACCTGGGAGTGGGGTGCTTTGAAGCCTGAGATGGTCTTTAGGCTCCTCCACACCCCACTGATGTTTTGCTGCTTCAGCTGCTCCTCCATCTTCCTCTTGTAGCTGGCCTTGCCCTCCCTGATCTTCTTTCTCAGCTCCTTTTGTACAGCCCTGAGTTCCCAATATTAAAATGAGTAATATTGGTAGTTTACTGGCATTAGAAGATGTATTATGATTTATTACCATTTAAGGACACTAGTTATGTTGTACAACAGACCTGAGAGACTTTCTCACTTCTGTGTGGTCAGTGATGAACTGCTAAGTTTGGACTTCCTGTTAGCACTTCCTGTGAGGGTGTGAATGAAGTAATGTAATAAACTTGCAGTGTGTGTTCTATAGAGTGTGTTCATTCTGATCCGACACGGTGCAGCAGTTGGTCAGTGTGTGTTTAGCTCTAATTCTCTCTTTGGATTAATGCATGGGTTTGGGTCCTCAGTAAGAATGCAGGTGTGTTTTCTTCTCCTCCTTATACAGCTGCATGTCACTGAAGGTGAGTCTGCTGTTCTCTCTCTCTCTCTCTCTCTCATATTTAATAATGTCAATAAATATATGTAAGAGTTTATCATTTAATGCCTTTAAAGTATAAAGTCACGCAGTAATCTTACTCATGATATGGAAAATATAAAGTGCATACAACAAATTATTTGAGTAAGTTTTGGAGTTTTTCTGTTTGCTAAGAGTTTATCATTTAATGCCTTTAAAGCATAAAGTCTTGCAGTAATCTTATTCTTGATGTGGAAAATATAAAGTGCACACTGAATAACTGAAATTATTTGTGTGAGTTTTGGAGTTTTTCTGTTCGCTATCAAACCACATATAAGTATAAATGTGAGAAAATGATCATCATGGGACTTTCATAAAAGCTGCTTAACACTTATTAAATAAGAGATTTCTGTCAGAGCTTTATTAATCCCCGTCTATGTCCTGGGTTCATGTAGAACGCTGAGTCTCCTTCATCATGATTGGTGTTCTGGTTGTTTCTGCCTCGCCCCCCTACAGTTTCCTCTTGCTCTCTCATTGGCTGTTACTCATCGAGGTTCTTACAGCGTCGTACATGCGCTGATTAGTACCAATCATTTTAAAGATGCTTGAAACACTGGAGTGTGTACACTGTTCACAGAATGGGTGGATGATGTCGCTAAACTGCTTACCCGTGTGGTGTGTTCACACCTTCACTTCCTTCACCAGCAGTTGGGCTCTTTGGTGGTGTGTCACTAAAATAGAAGTGGGTTTAGCAGTTCAGAGTGAAATACATGCAGAGTTTCAGTGCCTGAGTTACACGAGATAAAAACAGACTAGCCATGTTGTAGCTTTTAGATCTTTGTCCTAGATATATATTTTTTGCTTCTGAAAGTTAAATTCAATGTAAATGTCAAATTCATCTCCTAATGAATTGCAATTAAATTCCTGCTGAACCCTCATACATTTTGTTTTCAGTTAAAAGTGCATGTGAGCGTTGTGTAGTTTGTGTTCTGTGGATTAACACTTGCCCATGGGTGTGACATATGATGAGAGACTTTTACATTCAAACTGACAACACTCAATAATCTCTTTCATTTGTATAAATTTGAGAAATGTTTGCTTTTTTTCTGCTGTTATTGCCTGCGTCACAAGCCTCTAAACATTTTTGTCTGTCAGAGTAGAAATGTCATTTGAGGAAACCACAGGGCTATAACTGTGTGCTGCGCACTTGTCACTATACTGCAAGATTATTTGACAGTAGTTGTGCATGATGCTGGGTGATGCTCTGTTAAAAGCGTTTAAAATAGCATTTAAAAATAAAGTACAATTGCACACCTCTTTCTCTTTGACTGGCCGGTGTTGTAGCAATTAATGCAGATCAAAGATCACTCTGGAGAGCCTGGTTGTTGATGCCATTAGACTTTATTCTTTCCTGAATAAGGCCGAGCAGTTGTCTGCAGACAAAAGCTGCCCAACTCTTCAGAAGGGTGCTCTTATATCAATTTTCATGACAAAACTACCACATCCTGCTTTTCACAAGACCCAACATTGCCAAATATGCTTATGTTATGGTTTAAGGAAACCTTACTCACTTACATTTACAGCTTGTTTCTGCTCTCCCCTCTTAGGAGGCTCCCACTGCCTATGTAAGGTCATATAGATCACTTTCAGGCCTCTGTGTCACATTGTGCACTATACCGGTTCCATTCATCTATAACATTGAGGATTAAATATTAGCAAATCTGAGTACACATTTTGTACCAGTTGTGGACATTAGAGAGTTATCAAAATTTGTGAGTAATGGACATTAGTGAGTTGTGGACATTAGTGAGTTTGGACATCAATATGTTGTGGACATTAATAAGATGTGGACATAAGTGTGTAGGGGACATTAATGAGATGTGGACATAAGTGTGTAGGGGACATTAATGAGATGTAGACTTTAATGAGTTGTGGTTGTAAGTGTGTTGTAAATGTTAATGGGTTGTGGACATTAGTATGTAGTGGACATAAGCGTGTTGTGGACATTAAGGAGTTGTGGACATTGGACATATACTGAAGCATATGGAATGCAGAAGTATATGTAATATTTAAGTGTATAAAAGTTTTAAGCATACAGAATACTGAAGAGTACTGAATGCTGAAGTGTGTGAAATACTTACATTTTTGGAATGTTGCAGTGTACAGATTACTGAAGGGTACAGATTACTCAAGTGTACAGATTACTGAAGTGTACAGATTACTGAAGTGTATGGACTTTACTTAAAAAAAGACACATGAATAATGCGTGAGTCTAAGGAGGAAAGAAATTAATGGACATTTATTTGTTATGAATGCTAATTAGTTGAGGACATTAGTGTGTTGCGGACTTTAATGAGATGTGGACATTCATGTGTTGTGGACATTAATTATTTGTGGACATTAGTGTGTTGTGGAAATTAAGGAGTTGTGGACATTAGTGAGTTTTGGACGTTAGAGAGTTGTGGACATTAGTGAGTTTTGGACGTTAGAGAGTTGTGGACATTAGAGAGTGTTGAAAATTAGTGACTGGTGGACATTAGCGAGTAGTGGACATTAGCGAGTGGTGGACATTAGTGAGTTGTGGACATTAGAGAGTGTTGAAAATTAGTGACTGGTGGACATTAGAGAGTTGTATACATTAGTGTGTTGTGGACATTAGTGAGTGGTGGATATTAGTGAGTGGTGGACATTAGTGAATGGTGGACGTTAGTGAATGGTCGACATTAGTGAGTGGTGGACATTAGTGAGTGGTGGACATTAGTGAGTTGTGGACATTAGTGAGCGGTGGACATTAGCGAGTAGTGGACATTAGCGAGTTGTGGACATTAGCGAGTTGTGGACATTAGTGAGCTGTGGACATTAGTGAGTGGTGGATGTGTGTGAGGTTTGGAGTTACAGGTTGTCTGTAGTTGTATAGAGTTGCTGCAGATGGTGAACTGCTGATTAACAGATCAGTAACTGGTGTGTTCCTACAGGCTGCAGGCTGGAAGGAAACAGAGAGATAAAACCCATCACTGCATACACAGGAGGCTCAGTACTGCTGCCCTGCTCCTGCACTGACCTCCACACCAAACCTGACACCTTAACATGGAGGAAATACACAAATGATTGGGTAGAGATATCTCCTGAGAGTGAGCAGTACAAAGACAGATTTCAGCTGGTTAATGATCACTCTTCAGGAAATCTCTCTCTGCTCATATCACACCTGACTGAAGAGGATGGAGGAGATTACAAGTGTAGTCTTAAAGAGAGTGAATACAGAGACTTCAGACTCACTGTTAAAGGTAAATGACTCATTTTTATTCACAATGCTACTTCAGTGATAATCTCATGACAGATTAATCTGATGTTGTAACAGCAATGCAATATGTTGATGTTTGTTCATTCTCCAGGCTGCACACTGAATCAACAGACAGTGACTGTGACTGGATACGTGGGACAGTCTGTCCTTCTGCCCTGCTCTTGCTCTGAACTACAAGCCAAACCACACACTTTCAGATGGATCTTTTTAAAAGAGTCTGACCCCAAAGAAATCTTCCCAAAGGACGAGACAAATCGCTACACGGACAGAGTTCAGCTCTTTAATGATTGTCTTCCAGGAAATCTCTCTCTGCTCATATCACACCTGACTGTAGAGGATGGAGGAGATTACAAGTGTAGTCCTAAAGAGAGTGAATACGGAGACTTCAGACTCACTGTTAAAGGTAAATGACTCATTTTTATTCACAATGCTACTTCATTGATAATCTCATGACAGATTAATCTGATGTTGTAACAGCAATGCAATATGTTGATGTTTGTTCATTTTGTGGAGCTGTGGACATTTAATGAATTGTGGACATTAGCGTGTTTTGGACATTAATTAGCTGACAGCATTAGTGAGTGGTGGATACTAATCAGTTGTAGACATTATTGAGACTTGACATTAGTGAGTTTTGGACATTAGAGAATTTTGGACATTAGGGAGTGGTGGACATTAGTGACTGGAGGACATTAGTGAGTGGTGGACATTAGTCAGCGGTGGACATTAGTGAGTGGTGGATGTGTGTGAGGTTTGGAGTTACAGGTTGTCTGTAGTTGTGTAGAGTTGCTGCAGATGGTGAACTGCTGATTAACAGATCAGTAACTGGTGTGTTCCTACAGGCTGCAGGCTGGAAGGAAACAGAGAGACAAAACCCATCACTGCATACACAGGAGGCTCAGTACTGCTGCCCTGCTCCTGCACTGACCTCCACACCAAACCTGAGACCTTCACATGGAGGAAATACACAAAGGAAAAGAAATGGGTAGAGATATCTCCTGAGAGTGAGCAGTACAAAGACAGATTTCAGCTGGTTAATGATCACTCTTCAGGAAATCTCTCTCTGCTCATATCACACCTGACTGAAGAGGATGGAGGAGATTACAAGTGTAGTCTTAAAGAGAGTGAATACAGATATTTCAGACTCACTGTTAAAGGTAAATGACTCATTTTTATTCACAATGCTACTTCAGTGATAATCTCATGACAGATTAATCTGATGTTGTAACAGCAATGCAATATGTTGATGTTTGTTTATTCTCTAAAATGTAAGAATCAGATGTGAAAGGTTTCTGTTCCATGTTCTGCACCTCGTCTGTGATTGTGTTTATGATTATGGATTATCTGAGTTTGTGTTCTGACCCGCTTTCACTTCTCACTATGATTCCTGGATTGTCTTTAATAAAGAACTGAGTTTACACACTTGTGTCCTGCCTTCACTCACTGCACATCACACTCTTTATTTATAACTTATTAAACCTTTCTCTCCTTGCAGACGCACCAACAAGACCTTCAACATCCACAGCAGTGATCACAACAACTTCACCTAATTCCAAACCAGGTACCACACACCACTGATACACACTGGAATGAAAAGTCTTTGTTAGTACATTAGTACATCAGCTCACAGCAAGAATCACACACTAACTTTATCTGGTCTTTCACTTCCTGTAGATGTCACAACAAATGCTACAAAACCAACCTCAGTGGTCAAAGACAAAACAACTGCGCACACTGAAACATCTTCTGACAAAGGTAATGTGGTACCTGACGCGCAGAATACCTACATGTACTTTACTGTCTGACTACGCCACCCCCTAAAATGGGCAGGGGAAACCCCTTTTCTCTCTATAGTGTGGCTGATTCTAGACCCTGCCCGCAAAGAAACAGTTTACACAAGGCATGTACACAAGCTCAAATTTATTACAATTTTGAATAGGTACAATTGCTAATGTGAAAAAGAGACGAAGGGAAACTGGCTGGAGCTTCTCAAACTAATAAGGTCGGGTCGGCACGGCACCCACAGCTCCTCTCCTAGGAGGCCCTGGTGAGAGAGACAGACACAACAAACCCAACACCATACAAGCATGCAACATAGCAAACACTGCACACACAAGGTCAGTAATTACCACTACAAAATACCACACTGTGTTGCATGTTACCAGTACACACCAAAATAGTGTCCCCTCAGTGCAGCCCCCATCTGAAAGGAGCAGTAGTGAGGTGCAGATCCGGCCTTGTACAGAGAACCTATACAGAGACAAAAAGAGGAGAACAGCCAGCTCCCAACACAATGACCTGGCTTGGTCAAGGCAGGGTTACACTAGACCAAGGACCAAAAAAAAAAAGGACAAAGCCAAAGGCAAACAAAACAACCAACAAACAAACTAAAAAAAAAGACTTGTACACTGACAATAAAACAGTGGCTGGCCTGGTCCCTTTAAAAAGAAATAATACCACATTAATCCCCAATTTCATTCACCAGCACACATAAAACCAACATATACAAGAAGTATTGGCCTACTTTGCAAGAGTGTTCAATACTCCCCGCAGCACAATAACCCAGGAAGATAAAATGGGGCACTCCAGTGCTACAAATACAAGTACATAATCAACACATTTTAAATACCAATATAAAACAATTTAAAATGAAAAAATGAAATCACATAAGACAAACTACCAGAGTGTCTGCAGCCCAGCAACTCAATAGGAGGTCACAAGTCCTTCAAATGCCACGCAGTCACCTGTGTCCTTCATAAAGAGTGGAACACATTGTTCTAGCAGTCACCCTGATAAAGTTAAAACAGAACATGAGAATTCAGTTCCTATATCGATTAAAACACAGTCGAGTCACTCCATTACCTGTATGACGGGAGTCTAGTTGCAGTGGCAAATGGCAGCAGCAAGAGAGTATGAACTCCACAAGCCAAACTTTATAATCTCCTAATGTGTCATGTGACATGCCTCATGTGACCCAAGACAAGCAGCCACACAATGCAGATCACATGATCCCCACACTGATTATCAGTGCAGGTAACCACCAACAAGAAAACACAGATCCCCACAGTAAGGATCAATACACTACATTCACTTCTGTTCATTTAAGATGAAGTTTCATGATGTTCTCCTGATCTCCTAACATCTGCAGGAAAAGAACTGTGTCTTGAAACTATTCCTTATAAATTATATATACAATCTATAAAATGATCCAGATGGTTAGTAAGTAAAGCCTTATTAAATAAGAGCTTTCTGTCAGAGCTTTATTAATCCCTGTCTGTGTCCTGGGTTCATGTAGAACGCTGAGTCTCCTCCATCATGATTGGTGTTCTGGTTGTTCCTGCCTCGCCCCCCTACAGTTTCCTCTTGCTCTCTCACTGGCTGTTACTCATCGAGGTTCTTACAGCGTCGTACATGCACTTACTACAAGATTTAGTACCAATCATTTTAAAGTTGCTTGAAACACTGGAGTGTGTACACTGTTCACAGAATGGGTGGATGATGTCACTAAACTGCTTACCCGTGTGGTGTGTTCACACTGTCACTTCCTTCACCAGCAGTTGGCCTCTTTGGTGGTGTGTCAGCCGTGTTGTAGCTTTTAGATCTTTGTCCTACATATATATTTTTGCTTCTGAAAGTTAAATTCAATGTAAATGTCAAATCCAACTCCTGATATACTGCGATTAAATTCCTGCTGAAACTTCATACATTTTGTT
Source organism: Pangasianodon hypophthalmus (assembly GCF_027358585.1). Lineage (NCBI taxonomy): Eukaryota > Metazoa > Chordata > Actinopteri > Siluriformes > Pangasiidae > Pangasianodon > Pangasianodon hypophthalmus. The sequence continues at coordinate 4,189,422 of NC_069739.1, forward strand.
TTCAGTTAAAAGTGCATGTGAGCATTGTGTAGTTTGTGTTCTGTGGATTAACACTTGACCATGGGTGTGACGTATGATGAGAGCCTTTTACCTTCAAACTGACAACACTCAATAATCTCTTTCATTTGTATAAATTTGAGAAATGTTTGCTTTTTCCTCCTGTTATTGCCTGCGTCACAAGCCTCTAAACATTTTTGTCTGTCAGAGTAGAAACGTCATTTGAGGAAACCACAGGGCTATAACTGTGTGCTGTGCACTTGTCACCATATTGCAAGATTATTTGACAGTAGTTGTGCATGATGCTGTGTGTTTCTCTGTTAAAAGCGTTTAAAATAGCATTTAAAATAAAGTACAATTGCTCACCTCTTTCTCTTTGACTGGCCAGTTGTGGATATTAGAGAGTTATCAAAATTTGTGACTAATGGAAATTAGCAAGTTGGGAATATTAATGATTTGTGGACATTAGTGTGTTGTGCACTTTAGTGTGTTGTGGACATCAGTGAGTTGAGGACATTAATGAGTTGTTGACATTAGTGTGTTTTGGACATTCTTCTGTTGCGGACATTAATGAGTAGTGGATATCAGTGTGTTGTGGACATTGGTGTGTTGTAGACATTATTGAGTTGTGGACATGTGTGTTGTGTACATTATTGAGTTGTGGACACTAGCATCTTGTGGACATTAGTGAGTTGTCGACATTAATAAATTGTGGACGTAAGTCTCTTGTGTATATTAGTCGTTTGTGGAAATTAGTGTGTTGTGGACATTAGTGTAATGTGGGGAGTCGACAATGGAGTTGGGGATCCAAGTGCAAGGCTTTATTAACAAATCTGGTCAAAACAGGCAGGGTCGAGCACCAGCAAACAGTATAATCCAAGGCAGAGACAAAAGAGTAATCCAGTACACAGGCAATGGTCAGGGCAGGCAGCAAACAATCAAAAACAAGGAAAACAGTCCAAGGGTCAAAACACAGGTAAACATGGAAATAGGGAAACATGGAAACATGGAATGGCTATACACAAACACAATAATCAGCAACCTAGGAGCAGGTGTGAGCAACAAAACCAACCAATGAGAACATGACACATGAAACCAAGGAACCAATCAGAATAGACACACAAACAAGGGTAGCACGAGACACAGGTGGAGCAAGGAACACATGGGAAATGGAGTTCTGAGAACAATGGCAAGAGTCAGGGGTGGAGTGCCCTCTAGTGGAGTCCATGGGCACTCCAGCTGGTGATCGTAACAGTGAGTAAAGCAGTAAAGCTTAAATTTAGTCTTAGATCATGTGGAGCGTCCACCAGACTACTTCCTGTGAATGAGCCGTTGCTATAGAAACGATAATGTATTAGAACAAACACATTAATATAAACCTGTGATGTGCAGCTGCTCTACTGTCAGAGCTAGAAAATGATTAAGCACCGATGATGAATCTGACCAATCAGAATGGAGAATTAAACCCCCATGTGTCCTTTTCAACTTCTCTTCTGTTCCACACAGAGACTCCCACAAACCCGGATCCTCACCACACCACCATCATCATCTGTACTGCTGTTGGGGTTCTGCTGCTGCTGATACTCGGAGGAGTCATGTACCGGAAACACAGAGGTATACACACACACACACACACACACACACACACACACACAGATTTCTGCAGTCTCACTCTGTCTGGTTTCATTCTGTAGGACAGAGACGAAGACAGACAGAGATCGGTGATGGACAAACAGGACAGAGGACACAGAAGACGCAGGTGAATACATACATCCATATGGTGTGTCTGTGTGTTTGTGTGTGTGTGTGTGTTTGTGTTTGTGTTTGGTCTAATGCAACATGTGTTTTTCTACAGAATGATTCTGATGTTCTGTACACAGCTATAAATCCACAAACGAAATGCAACAAAGCAGAAGAAAAGGTGTGTATCATTCTAAAAGTGTGTGTGTGTATGTGTGTGTGTGTGTGTGTAATAACAGGTTGTTTATGTTGTATTCCTGCAGGATGATGTGATGTACTCGACTGTAGTCCACAGTAACACTGTGAGCGCAGCACACACTCCAGAGGCATCAGGAGATACTACATTATATGCCAGCATCAAAACTAACTAACTAACACACACATACGCACACAGACACACAAAATCTTTGCACTATATTTGTGAGGTTTTTTTCACTGCTTTAACTGCAATTTCAACTGCTTTATAAAGTGTCTACAACCTAACATTTAAAAAAAAAAACAATATTTTACTATATCTAATAATTTACTATATTTGAAGAATAATAATACTTCTCTTTGCTCTTACATATTCAGCTTTAAATGTTTTTTTTGCCATTGCTATATTTTGCATTATCGTTAGATCTTTAAAGCAGCAGTTTGATCCACATCTCCAACTTCAAGCTCTCTGCTGAAACTGTGTATGCATCATGGGTTGTGTTTTAGGAAAACTTTTAGAGCTGAAGGAAGTCTGTCTCGGCGGAGGTGATTTCTGGGCCGTAAATTCAGACACCTAAAAGAATGAAACTGTAAAAATCCAATTTTCATGAATTATCTTTGAAATGATATGATTCTTTTAGGTCTATACATGCTTGTAAAAATGACAAAAGCTCACGGCTTTGGATAAAATAGACTTCCTTGGTGTTTTTAGCAGTAACTTTCTGTGCATGTTTATTTCTATTTCATAAATAATAAAAACTGAAAAGCTCACTGGGGACTGTCTTCTTATTCTGCATTTTCATACATAACACAGAGTCCTACAGAAAAAAATGAGCATTGTTAGTGAAATTTACACTAGTCGAGTCAGAGTCACTGTAACTAGCGATAAAATCTTTATTATTGTTGAAATATTCTATATTATTGATGAAAACTTCAGGTCCCCAGAGGACTAGTGGTTAGACCACAGCACTCTTACTGCCGTGGCCTGGGGTCGATTCCCAGCTCCTGGGGTTGTGTGCAACAGTGTGTGCTCAGTGCTCACAACCCTGGAAAAAAATTGGAGAGGGTTGTGTCAGGAAGGGCATCTGGTGTTCAAAAAAAATAGTACCAAATCAAATACCTGGACCACTGATCTGCTGTAGCGACCCCTAATGGGAGCAGCTGAAAGAGAAGCAACAACACTGATGAAAATTTTCACTAATGAAACATAGGTTTGGATTAAATCCATTTAATTCTCATGATCAGTCCAAGCAGGAAATAACTACAAGAACTCAATAAGAAATATAAAAACTTTGATGGTTAATGGTGGGTCGTGATTTCCATCACTGTAACATATAAAAACTGTTAGATCCCACTTTGAGAAGCAGCGCACTAGATCATTATCAGGTGATCAGTTGTACAGAGCTACAGCATGATACACAGAAAGAACAAACATCTCAAAATCTCATCCTGCTCTTTCACCTCACGTCTGCACAGAACCAAAACCCTACTTCTCCTCCAACTCCTGCTCGTGTGTGAGAGCTTTCTGTTCACCCAGCTCTCTCTCTCTCTCTCTCTCTCTCTCTCTCTCTCTCTCTCTCTCTCTCTCTCTCTCTCTCTCTCTCTCTCTCTCTCTCTCTCTCTCTCTCTCTCTCTCTCTCTCTCTCCACACTGATGCACACTGAACAGTCTGCTTCTAAATCTCTGCATGGGTTCTAATTGGTGCTCTTACAATCTCCTGCAACATGAAGTGCTTCGTCTTTACTGCATTAATCCATCAGCACATCAGTAAACAGACTCTGTGAACGTGTGCCGTGTTCTTCCTCCATCACCCACGTGCCCCAGTGGAGTCACGTCACCAGGTGTACTGATTTCACCCATCCATTTATTGTTGATTAGGAGATTGACTCGCATTATATGAATTATATCTCTATATTAAATCCTGCACTGGTGGTTATGTGAGGTCTCCTCTCTTCTGTACTTGAGCTCTGTGTGTTACTGTATCAGTGTCTTTGTGTCAATAAATTGGCCTTTATTATATCAGAATATTTTAGTAATGTAATAACACAAGACCATTTTAGTAAGTTGCTGAAAAAAAACTACATGCTAAACAGGTCTGGTTTTGTCCAGCGGATTTGGCAACCCTGGTTACGCACGGCTCTTCCTCTGAGTGTGTTTAAGAAGACGCTGTGGTTTTGGGAGAAACATTATAATTACAAACATTTCCGTCAAATATTTAAAAAAATATCCAATAGCATAGACCAGACAAATCACCACTCAGAGTTCAGCTCTTTAATGACCATCCTCCAGTAAATCTCTCTCTACTCATATCACACCTGACTGTTTCTGTTCCGTGTTCTGCCCCTCGTCTGTGTTTGTGTTTATGATCATGGATTATCTGAGGTTGTGCCTGGAACCTATCACAGGGAACTCAGGGCACAAGGCAGGGGGCACCTTGGGTGGGGTGCCAACCCATCGCAGGGCACAATCTCACACACGTTCACACACTACGGACAATTTAGAAATGCCAATCAGCCTACGACGCATGTCTTTGGACTGGGGGAGGAAACCCAACCCCAAAGGTGCGAGACAAACATGCTAACCACTAAGCCAACGTGCCCCATTCTATCAAACTCTTCTCTACTTTTACACTTTCCATCACTGTTTCCTTTAAAAAGCGTAACATTCCGTGTAACACGTAAACAGTGTTAAGGTAATGTTCTGACTGTTTCTTCAGTTTCTTCTTACTGTCCAAAAAAATTCTGCTAGACGGATTGGTGACTCTAAATCAGCTCGAGCTGTTAATGAGTCTGTGAACGTGTGTGTGCATGACAGATGGACTGCCCTCCCATTCAGGGTGTATTCGCACCTTATTCCCTGTGTTCTTGGGATAGACTCTGGATCCACCCCAAACCTGACCAGGATAAAGCTCTTACTGAGAGTGAAGTGAAGAGCAGAGGTTACACTAGCGTCGCGAGACGCTATGGGGAAAACTCCTTTTTCTCCGATGACTGAAGCCTTTACAATCATGCAGTGAAACTGCACGGCCATTGGTTCGTGCAGTGCAATAAAGCGAACCAATGGCTCGGCAGCGGAACTGCACGCGCCTATGGCAAGGAAGCCTGCCAGGATGGGAGGAGCCATCTGGCTATATAAGTGGGCATTGTGCCATAGGATCTCAGGTCAATTCGACTGAAGCGACGACTCTGAGAGTGCAACGTCATGGCACGGCCTGCAACGCAGTACTCGTTCCCGTATCTCAGGGAACCGAGGTTACATTAGTAACCCAGTACGTACTTAGGCAGAAAGGATCCGAGCCTGTAAGGCCAAAACGTCCAGGCTATAAAACCTGGCGAACGTGGACGGCGAGGCCCAGCCCGCCGCCGCACAAATGTCTGCCATGGACACCCCGCTAGACCATGCCCAAGACGAGGCTACGCCCCGAGTGGAGTGGGCTCTAACTCCTATGGGGCTATGGAGGCCCAGGGAGGAGTAGCATCAACTAGCCATCGAGAAATTCTCTGCTTTGTGACCAGAGACCCTTTGGTGCGGCCGTCAAAGAACACAAAAAGTTGTTCCGACTGCCTGAATGGAGCGGAATGCTCTATGTAAATTCTCAGTGCCCTGAAAGGGCAGAGAAGGCTCAACTCCGGGTCTTCCTCTGATGGAGGAAGCGCCGAAAGAGTGATACCCTGTGCTCTAAACGGGGTGTAGAGCACCTTAGGAACGTAACCATGCCTTGGCTTCAGGACGACCTTGGAGTCGTTAGGCCCAAACTCGAGGCAGGCAGGACTCACCGAGAGAGCCTGTAAGTCACCTACTCGTTTGACCGATGCTAACGCCAGTAACAGGGCGGTCTTTAACGATAAGGATTTTAGGTCTACAGACTGTAGCGGCTCGAAAGGGGACCCCTTGAGGGCCCTCAGTACCATGGGTAGGTCCCACACAGGGACGGTAGGGGGCCGGGGTGGATTAAGCCTCCTTGAACCCCTCAGAAAACGAACAACTAGGTTGTTCCGACCCACAGACTGTCCTACTATAGGAGCATGAGAAGCTGCTATAGCTGCCACATAGACCTTGAGCGTGGAAGGGGAGCGGCCCTTGTCCAACAGCTCTTGTAGGAAGGACAATATCACTGATATGTCGCAAGAAATAGAATCTTCGCCACGGGTTGCGCACCAGGCAGAGAAGGCCGACCATTTAAGGGCATAGAAGCGTCTCGTGGACGGGGCTCTCGTCTGTGATATAGTATTTTGGACACTTTCAGGGAGATCTACTGATTCCCGTCGAGAGCTCAAAGATGTAATGCCCACAACTCGGGTTGGGGGTGCCAAATTGTCCTGCGGCAGCCCCATGGCAGCCCCATGGGGGCTACGGCAGCCCCATGGCCCATTCCCCTAAGCAGCTGAGATAGCTCTGAGAACCAAAGTTGGTTTCTCCAGAGCGGGGCCACTAGGAGGACTCTGTGTTTGTGGTCCCTGATTCGTCTGATTACCTGAGGGATCAGAGCGATCGGGGGGAAAGCATACAGGAGAAGGTTGGGCCAATCGTGGGCCAACGCATCCTCGCTCTTTGAAAAATATATTGGGCAATGAGAGTTGTCTTTTGAGACGAAGAGGTCGACCTCTGCCCTGCCAAAGACCTCCCAAATTTTCTGAACCGTCTGCGGGACACTAGCTCGGCCTCTGACTGGGCTAAGATGAGCCGGTCGTCGAGGTAATTCAGAATGCGGATTCCTTTCTGTCTCAGAGAAGAAAGAGCCGCATCTATGCACTTCATAAAAGTGCGAGGAGCTAGGGACAGCCCGAAGTGCAGGACTGTGTATTGATAAGCCACTCCCTCAAAGGCGAATCTCAAGAATCGTCTGTGTTGGGGGGCTATCTGGATGTGAAAGTATGCGTCTTTCAGATCCAGAGAAAAGAACCAGTCCCCTGGGCTTATTTGCGAGAGAATCTGATTCAAAGTAGTCATCCTGAACGGCCGCTTCATGAGCACGCGGTTCAGGTGTCTGAGATCGAGGATGGGCCGAAGGCAGCCACCCTTTTTGGGGACGAGGAAGTAGCGGCTGTAGAAGCCTGACTCGCTCTGCTCTGGCAGGACCGTTTCTACGGCATCCTTTGCCAGTAGGACCATCACCTCGAAGCGTAGGACGTGAGCGTCCTCGTTCTGCACTAAGGTGGGAACCACACCGCTGAATCGCGGGGGTCTTCGAGCGAACTGGAGTGAATAACCTCGCTTTATAATCCCCAAAACCCAATCTGACGCTCCGGGGATGGCCTGCCAGGCCTCTGCCCGTGTGGCGAGGGGTTGGATTGGTTCGAGTGGCAGATCGCCGTGAGGAGATCTGACACTCGTAAGTGGAAGAGGAAGTATGCTTTCTGTCTGAAATTGTCTGTGTTTTATTGTTCCTGCTATAACAGCGGCTGCTTGTGTGGGTGCTTTCAGAACGGGCCCAGTATCCACAACAGCGTTTACAAACACATCGCCACTGGCACTCGGAACAGAATGGGGTGCTTGGGGGCATAACAGAGATCGTTTCGGGGGTGGTCCATGCGACAGTGAGACTTTGCTCCTTCCTCTTTCTGTCCAGTAAATCAGGACGACGCCCGAGGCGCAGGATCCAGTGTCAACTTGGGCCGGTGTTCTTGGCGTCTCAAAAATGAGTGGCGTCTGGCCGAGGGGGAGCGCTGCGGAAGCTCAGGCTGTTGAGTAGGCTGAGCAGGCGCAGGCGCAGATCTAGCCGGCTGCTGCGTTGTGGCGGGTTTAGGGTGATTGGTGGCACTCGCAGAGCTTGAACGCTTTGGCAAGAAGTGTCGCAGTGCCTGGGACGACTTCTGTGCAGCAGTAAAGCGCTCAGCAAACCCTTCGATGGCGGGTCCGAACAGCCCCGTGGGAGAGACTGGAGAATTGAGGCAAGGAACTTTGCCCGCCTCTTTGATCTCCGTCAGGTTTAGCCACAAGTGGCGCTCCAACACCACTAAATTGGCCATTGACCTCCCGATGACCTGAGCCGTCACCTTCGTAGCTCGAAGGGCTAGGTCCATCGCACAGCGCAGCTCCTTGAAGGCCGCAGGATCGGGCCCCAACTCGTTCATAACTTGGAGGGGTTTCGCTTGAAAAACCTGGAGCACGGCCATTGAATGCAGAGCTGAGGCTGCCTGCCCAGCGGAAGAGTAAGCTCGTCCAGCAAGGGCAGACGTTGTTCTGCACGGTTTCGAGGGGTGCGAGACCTTCGCTCTCCATCCGATGGCAGTGGGCGGGCAGAGGTGTGCGGCCACTGACTCATCCAGCGGAGATAGCCTCTCATAGCCCTTTTCGTCCGCGCCGTTGACCGTGGAGAACGTGGATGAAATGGACGTGCAAAGGCGAGCCGAATAAGGAGCGCGCCACGACTTAGTGAGCTCATCATGGACCTCTGGAAAAAAAGGCACGGCTCGCTGACGAGGAGCCTGGCGGCACCCCGGCAGGAACCATTCATCCAGACGGCTCCGAGTTTTAATATTGATGATTAAATATTATCAAATCTGAGTACACATTTTGTATCAGTTGTGGACATTAGTGTTATCAAAATTTGTGAGTAGTGGACATTAGTGAGTTGTGGACGTTAGTGAGTTGTGGACATTACAGAGTTTTTCAACATTAGTGAGCTGTGGACATTACTGTGTCATGGAAATTAGTGTGCTGTGGTCATTAACCAGTTCTGGACATAATGTGTTGTGGACATAAGTGTGTTGTGGGAATTAATGAGTTGTGGATGTAAGTGTGTTGTGAACGTTAAGGGGTTGTGGACATTAGGGTGTAGTGGACGTTAATGAGTTGTGAACATAAGTGTGTAGTGGACATTATTTATTTGTGGCCATTAGCGTCTTGTGGCCATTAAGGAGTTGTGGACATTGGACATATACTGAAGCATATGGAATGCAGAAGTATATGTAATATTTAAGTGTATAAAATATTTAAGCATACAGAATACTGAAAAGTACTGAACGCTGAAGTGTACAGAATACTGAAGTGTATGGACTAGTGGTCTTCTGCTTTATTTAAATTTTGTCCAGTTCTTAGCAATGGACGCTCTCTTCTCTTGCATTTAATGACTGACACACACACACACACACACACACACACGAAATGTTTTAAGGTGAATTATTAAGATTACAGCCATTTGTAAATTTGTAATTTGTTTTAAGTGAAATGTCTGTTAGGAGCTCACGTTAAAAAAATAAATAAATAAATAAAAATAATAATAATTATTATTATTAAATGTATCATAATAAGCTTTATTCTGATGCACTAACCATGAAAGGCCACTAGATGGAGAACTCAGTAATGCAGTAGACTGCAGATGACGTCACAATGTCTCGTAAAAAAAAAAGACACATGAATAAGGTATGAGTCTAAGAGGAAAGAAAAATGCAAAATCACAGTGCTTTTGTTTTGTTTAAAGCATGAAAATGAATAATAGTTGATAGTTTATTGGAATTAGATGATTTATAAATATTCAGAGCATAGACTCAGTTCTGCTGTGCAATAGACAGGAGAAACTTTCTCACGTCTATGTGGTCAATGCCATACTGCTAAACTTGCACTTCCTGTGTTAATAGTGAGTGTGTGAATGTGTTCTTTCCAGTGTGTTCATTCTGATCAGACATGGTGCAGCAGTTGGTCAGTGTGTGTTTAGCTCTAATTCTCTCTTTGGATTAATGTGTGGGTTTGGGTCCTCAGTAAGAATGCAGGTGTGTTTTCTTCTCCTCCTTATACAGCTTCATGTCACTGAAGGTGAGTCTACTGTTTTCTCTCACTCTCTCTCTCTCTCTCTTATTTAATAATGTCTTTAAATATATGTATGAATTTACCATGTAATGCCTTGAAAGCATAAAGTCATGCAGTAATCTTACTCTTGATATGGAAAATATAAAGTGCACACTGAAAAACTGAAATTATTTGAGCAAGTTTTGGAGTTTTCTGTTTGCTATCAAACCACACATAAGTATAAATGTGAGAAAATTATCATCATGGCACTTTCATAAAAGCTGCTTAACACTTATTAAATAAGAGCTTTCTGTCAGAGCTTTATTAATCCCCGTCTATGTCCTGGGTTCATGTAGAACGCTGAGTCTCCTTCATCATGATTGGTGTTCTGGTTGTTCCTGCCTCGTCCCCCTACAGTTTCCTCTTGCTCTCTCATTGGCTGTTACTCATCGAGGTTCTTACAGCGTCATACATGCGCTTATACTACAAGATTTAGTACCAATCATTTTAAAGATGCTTGAAACACTGGGGTGTGTACACTGTTCACAGAATGGGTGGATGATGTCACTAAACTGCTTACCCGTGTGGTGTGTTCACACTGTAACTTCCTTCACCAGCAGTTGGCCTCTTTGGTGGTGTGTCAGTAAAATAATTAGCTGAGGACATTAGTGTGTTGTGGACTTTAATGAGATGTGGATATTAGTGTATTGTAGACATTAATTAGTTGCGGACATTAGTGTGTTGTGGAAATTAAGGAGTTGTGGACATTCGTGAGTGACTTTAGAGAGTTGTGGACATTAGTGAGCGGTGGACATTTCTGAGTGGTGGACATTAGTGTGTTGTGGACATTAGTGTGTGGTGGACATTAGCGAGTGATGGACATTAGCGAGTGGTGGACATTAGTGAGTGGAGGACATTAGTGAGCTGTGGACATTAGTGAGCGGTGGACATCAGTGAGTTGTGGACAATAGTGAGCGGTGGACATTAGTGAGTTGTGGACAATAGTGAGCGGTGGACGTTAGTGAGTCGTGGACATTAGTGACTGGAGGACATTAGTGAGCGGTGGACATTAGTGAGTGGTGGACATTAGTGAGCGGTGGACATTAGTGAGTGGTGGACATTAGTGAGTGGTGGATGTGTGTGAGGTTTGGAGTTACAGGTTGTCTGTAGTTGTGTAGAGTTGCTGCAGATGGTGAACTGCTCATTAACAGATCAGTAACTGGTGTGTTCCTACAGGCTGCAGGCTGGAATGAAACAGAGAGATAAAACCCATCACTGCATACACAGGAGGCTCAGTACTGCTGCCCTGCTCCTGCACTGACCTCCACACCAAACCTGACACCTTCACGTGGAGGAAAATCACAAATGAAACGAAATGGGTAGAGATATCTCCTGAGAGTGAGCAGTACAAAGACAGATTTCAGCTGGTTAATGATCACTCTTCAGGAAATCTCTCTCTGCTCATATCACACCTGACTGAAGAGGATGGAGGAGATTACAAGTGTAGTCTTAAAGAGAGTGAATACAGAGACTTCAGACTCACTGTTAAAGGTAAATGACTCATTTTTATTCACAATGCTACTTCAGTGATAATCTCATGACAGATTAATCTGATGTTGTAACAGCAATGCAATATGTTGATGTTTGTTCATTCTCCAGGTTGCAGACTGAATCGTCAGACAGTGACTGTGACTGGATACGTGGGACAGTCTGTCCTTCTGCCCTGCTCCTGCTCTGAACTACAAGCCAAACCACACACTTTCAGGTGGATCATTTTTAATAGATCTCATCGCATAAAGATCTTCCCAAAGGACCAGACAAATCGATACATAGACAGAGTTCAGCTCTTTAATCATCTTCCAGGAAATCTCTCTCTGCTCATATCACACCTGACTGTAGAGGATGGAGGATGGTACAGGTGTAAGACCAGCAACACTAGCGATGTAAATGTCATACTCAGAGTAAAAGGTAACTACTACTGTATAATAAAATGATGTGGAGTGCACATTCCATCTGGATGTCAAAAAGTGTATTATAAAATAAGAAATAAAATGTAAGAATCAGATGTGAAATGTTTCTGTTCCATGTTCTGCACCTCGTCTGTGTTTGTGTTTATGATTATGGATTATCTGAGTTTGTGTTCTGACACGCTTTCACTTCTCACTACGATTCCTGGATTGTCTTTAATAAACAACACACTGAGTTTACACACTTGTGTCCTGCCTTCACTCACTGCACATCACACTCTTTATTTATAACTTATTAAACCTTTCTCTCCTTCAGACGCACCAACAAGACCTTCAACATCCACAGCAGTGATCACAACAACTTCACCTAATTCCAAACCAGGTACCACACACCACTGATACACACTGGAATGAAAAGTCTTTGTTAGTACGTTAGTACATCAGCTCACAGCAAGAATCACACACTAACTTTATCTGGTCTTTCACTTCCTGTAGGTGTCACAACAAAAGCTACAAAACCAACCCCAGTGGTCAAAGACAAAACAACTGCACACTCTGAAACATCTTCTGAAAAAGGTAAGGATCAATACACTACATTCACTTCTGTTCATTTAAGATGAAGTTTCATGATGTTCTCCTGATCTCCTAACATCTGCAGGAATAGAATTGTCTGTTAAAACTACTCTTTATAAATAGACAACACTTTATAAGAGCTAAAAAATGATCCAGATGGTTAGTAAGTAAAGCAGTAAAGCTTAAATTTAGTCTTAGATCATGCGGAGCGTCCACCAGACTACTCCCTCTGTATGAGCTGTTACTATAGAAACAATAACGTATTAGAAGAAGCGCATTAATATGAACCTGTGATGTGCAGCTGCATTACTGTCAGAGCTAGAAAATGATTAAGCACCGACGATTAATCTGACCAATCAGAATGGAGAATTAAACCCCCATGTGTCCTTTCCAAGTTCTCTTCTGTTCCACACAGAGACTCCCACAAACCCGGATCCTCACCACACCACCATCATCATCTGTACTGCTATTGGGGTTCTGCTGCTGCTGATACTCGGAGGAGTCATGTACTCGAAACACAGAGGTATACACACACACACACACACACACACAGATTTCTGCAGTCTCACTCTGTTTGGTTTCATTCTGTTGGACAGAAACGAGGACAGACTGAGATCGGTGATGGACAAACAGGACCAAGGACACAGCAGAAGATGCAGGTGAATACACACATCCATGTGGAGCGTGTGCATGTTTGTGTGTGTGTTTGTGTTTTAGTTTGGTCTAATGCAATTTTTTTTTTCTACAGAATCATTCTGATGTTCTGCACACAGCTATAAATCCACAAGCTAAAAGCAACAAAGCAGAAGAAAAGGTGTGTATCATTCTAAAAGTGTGTGTGTGCGTGTGTGTGTGTGTGTGTGTGTGTGTGTGTGTGTGTGTGCGTAATAACAGGTTGTTTATATTGTATTCCTGCAGGATGATGTGATGTACTCGACTGTAGTCCACAGTAACACTGTGAGCGCAGCACACACTCCAGTGGCATCAGGAGATACTACATTATATGCCAGCATCAAAACTAACTAACTAACTAACTAACTAACACACACACACACACACACACACGCATGCACACAGACACACAAAATCTTTGTCCTATATTTGTGAGGTTTTTTCACTGGCTTAATTGCAATTTCAACTACTTTATAAAGTGTCTACAACCTAACATTTAAAAAAAAAAACAATATGTTTGTACAGCAATAATTATTTACTATATCTGAAGAATAATAATACTTCTCTTTGCTCTTACATATTCAGCTTTAAATGTTTGTTTTTTTGGCATTGTTACACTTTGCATTATCGTTAGATCTTTAAAGCAGCAGTTTGATCCACATCTCCAACTTCAAGCTCTCTGCTGAAACTGTGTATGCATCATGGGTTGTGTTTTAGGAAAACTTTTAGAGCTGAAGGAAGTCTGTCTCAGCTGAGGATGAGGTGATTTCTGGGCCGTAAAAACAGAAAGCTAAAAGAATGAAACTATAAAAATCCAATTTTTACAAATTATCTTTGAAATGATATGATTCTTTTAGGTATATACATGCTTGTAAAAATGACAAAAGCTCATGGCTTTGGATAAAATAGACTTCCTTGTTGTTTTTAGCAGTAACAGTTTCTGTGAATGTTTATTTCTGTTTCATAAATAATAAAAGCTGAAAAGCTCACTGGGGACTGTCTTCTTATTCTGCATTTTCATACATACATGAAAAAAATGAGCATTGTTAGTGAGATTTACACTAGTCGAGTCAGAGTCACTGTAACTAGCGATAAAATCTTTATTATTGTTGAAATATTCTTTATTATTGATGAAAATTTTCACTCATAAAACATATTTGGCCCAAGTTCTTTGATCTTTCATTATTAAGGTTTGGATTAAACCCATTTAATTCTCATGATAAGTCCAAGCAGGAAATAACTACAAGAACTCAACAAGAAATATAAAAACTTTGATGGTTAATGGTTAATCATTGCAGTACTGACCACATTTACACCCTACACACTCTAATCAAACAGCATGCTCACCAAAAAAAAAACAAAGCCATTTATTTCTGTAAAGCTGTTTTGTGACAATGTCCATTGTTAAAAGTGCTATACAAATAAAACTGAATTGAATTGAATTGAAAGCCAAAATATTCGCATGTGTTACATCACTGATGATGTGTCTAGGGCGCACCTGGAAGGTGTGTGTCAAAACCAGTTTAGTCTGGCAGCAGCCAGTGACCTCTCTAGATGACTACCATGAAGAGAGTGGCGACAGCTGGAGAGACAGCAACCGGGGCAGGGAGGGTTAGCTTCCCAAACTGCAGCACCCATGAGCACCCACTAATAAACTACGGAAAACCCTAAGGAAGTATACACCCAGAGGTGCCCAAGAGGGGGGAAGAATGAGCATCTCAACAGGATGGACTTACAGTTATTGACCCAAGCTGATGGACATAAAACTACGAGTGCAGTTTGCAAATGCGGCAAGGTCTGCAAAAACCTGCATGGCCTTAAGATCCACCAGGCCAGAATGAAGTGCTTGTCTGGTACACAAGTGATGCAACGCACAGGTCAAGTACCTGGTCAGACGCAGGAGGAGCCCGGCCCGGAGTCACCCCACAGTGCCCAGGCCCTCCATGCACCACTAGGCGTTCCCAAACCAGGCTTTCAGAACAACGTCAGGTTAAGTGGCCCGCCGCTAATAAGGAAAATGAGTGGCACCAGCTTGATGAGGACGTGGACCAGATTCTCCAAGTAACATCCAGAGGGGATGCTGACTGGAGACTGCAGATAATGTGCTCAATAATTATCAACATAGCCGCTTAGAGATTTGGTCTGAAGGAGCAGCATCCCTCTAGTGGTTCTGCGAGACCAAATCGTCGGGAGGAGAAGATCTGTCAGTTGCAGCAGGAGCTCTGTGTGCTTAGAAAGTAGTTCAAGCAGGCAAAGGAGGAGGATAAAGCTGTCCTGGCTGAGCTCCGGAACATTGTAAGGAGTAAGCTCACTACCATCCTTCGAGCAGAGTGGCACAGAAAGAAGGGCAAGGAGAGGGCTCGCAGACGGGCAGAGTTCATCACAAACCCTTTTGGATTCACCAGGAGACTCCTCGGCCAGAAGCGTAGCGGTCGACTCACCTGTACTCAAGACGAGGTTGATAAGTACCTCAGCACCAGTTACAGTGATAGAGCTAGAGACCAGGACCTTGAACCGTGTAGCATGTTGATAACCCCACCGGAACCCAGTGTGGCATTTAACCTCAAGGATCCAACCCTGAAAGAGGTTCAGGAGGTTGTCAAAGCAGCTAGGACGAACTCAGCACCAGGTCCAAGTGGAGTGCCCTACGTGGTCTACAAGAGGTGCCCCAAACTCTTTCAGCAACTATGGAAAATCATCAAAGTCATCTGGAGGAGGGGGAAAGTGGCACAGCAGTGGAGACATGCAGAGGGTGTCTGGATTCCTAAGGAGGAGAACTCAAGTAACATCAAGCAGTTCAGAGTCATCTCACTCCTCAGCATAGAGGGGAAGTTATTTTTCAGTATTGTTGCCCGATGCATGATGGAGTTCCTCCTGCAGAATGAGTACATTGACACCACTGTACAGAAAGGTGGGATCCTTAAAGTGCCAGGCTGCATTGAGCACACAGGAGTTATCACCCAGTTAATCCAGGAGGCTCAAGAAGGTGGCAGCGATCTGGCAGTGCTGTGGCTCGACCTTGCCAACGCTTATGGGTCAATCCCGCACAAGGTGGTGGAAACCTCACTGATCTGACATCATGTTCCAGAGAAGATCAGGGACCTCATTTTGAACTATTACAGCTGCTTCAATTTGAGAGTCACTTAGGGATCAACAACATCCGCATTCCATAGGCTGGAGAAAGGAATAATCACAGGGTTTACTATCTCAGTGATCTTGTTCACCTTAGCTATGAATATGCTAGTTAAGTCAGCAGAGGTGGAATGCAGAGGCCCACTTACCCGGTCAGGTGTGCGACAGCCCCCGATCAGAGTGTTTATGGACGATCTGACGGTAACCACAACATCCATACCAGGCTGCAGATGGATCCTCCAAGGCCTGGAACACCTCATCAGTTGGGCCTGAAAGGACTTTAAGTCCCGATCCCTTGTGGTGAGGAAGGGAAACGTAACTGATAAGTTCCATTTCTCCCTTGGAGGAGTGCAAATTCCATCAATCACCGAGAAGCCAGTTAAGAGTCTGGGAAAAGTCTTCAACAGCACACTTAAGGACACAGCCACACTTCATGGAACTGGAAAAGAGTTGCACGCCTGGATTGCTACAGTGGAAAAGTCAGGGCTGCCAGGGAAGTTCAAAGCCTGGATTTACTAGCATGGCATTCTGCCGCGACTCCTCTGGCCACTGCCGGTTTATGGCGTTCCCTTAACCACTGTCAAGAGCTTTGAGAGGAAGATCAGCCACTCTCTACATAGGTGGTTGGGTTTCCCTCGCAGTATCACCAGCATAGCCTTATACGGAAGAAGAACAAGCTACAACTCCCCTTCAGTAGCCTGTCAGAGGAGTTCATGGTTTCCCGAGCAAGAGAGGTGCTGCTGTCCAGAGAATCCACTGACACCAAAGTTTCCTCAGCTGGCATTGATGTGAGGACAGGTAGGAAGTGGAGGGCCCAGGAGGCAGTCAACCAGGCTGAGGCGCGGCTGCGGCACAGTGTGCTGGTGGGGACAGTGGTGTCAGGACACGCGGGGCTTGGTTGTAAACATAAACCTCGATATGATAAGGCCCGGGGAAAGGACAGGTGTCAACTGGTCCAAGAAGAAATCCAAGCAGGGGTGGAGGAAAGGCGCATTAGTAGGATGGTGGGGATGTGACAACAAGGGGCGTGGACTCGATGGGAACAAGCGATTGACTGAAAGATCTTGTGGACTGAGTTGTGGAAAGCGGAGCCATACCGGATCCAGTTCCTTATCCAATCAGTCTACGATGTCCTCCCCAGTCCAACCAACCTCTTCTCCTGGGGCCTGAAAGACACCCCTGCATGCCTCCTATGCCAAAAAAGAGGATCCCTGGAGCACATATTAAGCTGCTGCCCTAAGGCCCTGGGAGAGGGGTGTTATCGGTGGTGCCACGGCCAGGTGCTAAGGGTAATCAGCACAGGGATCTCTCTCAGCAAGCACCAGTAGCCAGCACAGCGTGCAGTCGCATGGAGAGAAACCATCAGGGAGCAGGAACCCAGCAGATGGACTCCTGGCAACAGCTCGAGACTGGCAGCTAAAGGTTGACCTGGGAAGGCAGCTCAAATTCCCAGAAACCATCGCCACGACCACGCTTAGGCCTGATATGGTCCTATTTTCAGAATCATCAAGGCAGGTGGTTCTACTGGAATTAACTGTGCCCTGGGAAGACCAGATGGAAGAGGCGTTTGAACGGAAGAGGGCCAAGTACGAGGAGTTGGTAGGCGAATGCCGTAACAGGGGATGGAAGACCCGCTGCCTCCCCATCGAGGTTGGCTGCCGAGGTTTTGCCAGCCAGTCGTTATTCAGGGCCCTCAAGCTCTTGGGAATCAGGGGACTGCACAAGAATAAAGCCATCAGGAACATCATGGATGCCGCTGAGAAGGCATCAAGATGGCTGTGGATCAAAAGGGGCGATCCGTGGACTACACAAGCTACCTAGACACAAGTCTGGAACTGATCACCCCTGGCTGGGTTGCCTGGGCGAGGGTGTATGATGTTGAAAGACCCTAAACACCCGATGACCCCAGGTTACATCACTGATGATGTGTCTAGGGTGCACCTGGAAGGTGTGTGTCAAAACCAATAGACTTTAAAAAAGCATTTGACTCTATTTGGCACACAGGGTTATTTTATCAAGTTTTAAAAAGTGATGTAGGGGGTAAAGTCTATGACATTATCAAGCCTATCTATCTGAAAAATAAATGCAGCATAAAATTTGGCAACAAATGGACAGAATACTTCACTCAAGGGCACGGGGTGAGACAGGGCTGCAGCTTGAGTCCAACTCTGTTCAATATTTATATCAATGAGTTAGCGGTGTTACTGGAACAATCTGCTCCCCTGGACTCACCCTAAACAATACCGGCATCAAATTCCTGCTCTACGCAGATGACCTGGTGCTGCTATCTCCTACTGAACAAGGCTTACAGCAACACCTGGACCTGCTGGAGCAGTACTGTCAGAACTGGGCCCTGACAGTCAACCTGGCCAAAACCAAAATTGTCATCTTCCAAAAGAAGGCCAGACTTCAGGAAAACAGACACCAGTTCACTCTAGGAAATACCGCCCTAGAGCACTAGTTACACTACGACTACCTAGGGCTGTAAATCAGTGCCTCAGGAAGCTTTGATCTGGGAGTGGAAGCACTAATAGAAAAAGCATGAAGAGCTCTTTATGCAATCAAGAATAAATTCTACAAAATAGACATCCCAATTAGAATCTGGTGTAAAATCTTTGACAGTGTTGCTGCGCCTATTGCGCTGTATGGATGTGTTTGGGGTCCACTCAGTACACATGACTACACTAGATGGGATAAACATCCCACGGAGTCTCTGCATGCAGAATTCTGTAGAAATATCCTAAAAGTTCAAAGTAAAACACCAACCAATGCATGTGTGGTGGGGTGCGGTACAGGTTTTAACACACAAGCCCAAGTTCATCTACTTGTAGAAAATTCGACTACGCCACCTGGGGGATTTTCACCCAGGAAATAGAAATAGACCCCAAAGTTTATTATTAGATCACACAGGTTCGCTTCTCTTATAAAAACGGTAGGCAGGAAATGTACAGTAGGTATCGTATAAAAATACAAAATTTATTCACAATGAATTCAAAAAAATAGAAAATTGCTTAAAATAGCCACAGTGATAAGGTGCCACTCCTGGCAGCTCACTCTCCAATGACAGTTCAGTAAACAAAAATACACCAACCTACAGGGCTGAGGTTACCCACAAGAGTGATCACCAGCACTAATTATCCAAAAGCACACTTCCACACATCCCACCGCGCACTCAGATCGCACACCCAAACACTTCAAAAAGTGTCCCATGGCAAACGTTGAAGCAGCACCACCACCAAAGATCCTTCACCCGTGGGACTCCAGCTCCTGAAAAAAAATCAAAAACAAAATAGATAAATCTTATAAACAGAAGTAAATGAAATCAGTCAAATGGAGTCACAGTTCCATCATAAAACAAACAATGATGGGTAAAAAAAATCACTACAATACAGCACAATCAACAACATACAAATATTCAAAAGAAAAGAAAGAAAGAAAAAGAAAACCCAAAGAAAAAAACACAGTTCAACTACGAGGAAAACAGGACTCATAGGGAGTGACTGCGTAGTCTGTACGCCAGCTCCGATAATCAAATAGACGATCCTCTATCCCGAGATAAAAAAATTAAATAAATAAACTAGAAATCAAAAGAAACCAGACAGCAGCAATCCCCTTTTATTAGTTGCGACGTAACAGTTTTTTTGCAGCGCGGCACCAGAAAAATGACAGAGCTGCAATAATAATTGCCCAGAATGAAAGGGAGAATCCTGCGGCAACAACGAGTGCTTTATAATCCGTTCACAGGCCAGGATACACAAATATGAATAACAAAACACAAAACAGTGTTACTAATAATTACATATCACCCGCTAGAATTCCCCACTCGTAACCACATGCAAGACACTTACCAACGAGTGCTTTATAATCCATTCACAGGCCAGGATACACAGCCTTCATATAACACGCTGCTAAGCTGAAGTACAGGGAACTGCACATTACTCAAACCAACCGCCAAATTGTCAAGCCCCAAGCGAAGCTAGATGATCTGTTTGCTACAAAACAGCTTCAACTCACATACCTGAGAGGAGGGCAGTCATCAAATCCACTACGGAAGCAACCGAAGGAGACATGCACACAGATGAAAAGACAAGCTAGGATGCAACAAACAAATTGTTAGTGCCACACAAACAGTAATTAAAAGGTTAATGAGCTGCTACGCGCTAACAGCACATACCTGAAACCACCGTCAATAAACAGAAAGGGGAGGATCCGGACGTGACGCATAACAGGCTACAACCAACCAGCTCTAAAATAGGAAGCACTCGTCGCTGATTGGTGATCCCAAGTGTCAATCACCACCACTTACCTGATTAATACTGTCACAATCCACCCCCAGCTTCTGCATCGTCGCCCCGACGATGAACTAAACAAAAACTTACCCTCTAAACCTTCAGTCCCAAGGACGGAACCAAGCAACAGCTGTACTACCCACTATACTAGACACTGTACCTGCCCCCAATGATCGTGGGAGATGATGTACATTAGACTGCTGCCCAGCCGTATTCCTTCCAGTCCTCCTCACCACACTCTCACCCATCACAGCAGAACTTAAAGGAGGGTTCATTACCAGCTGCCCGTGCACCTCTGCCTCAGGAATTTCTTCTGCTCCCTGGGCTTCACCAGACCCCTGAGGGATGGACTGGACAGTACCCCAAGGTGCTTGCCTACTACTAACCTGCGGTGTTTAGGGCACCAAGACAAACAAATCTTCCTCATCTAACTCCTCTTCCCGAGGCTGCACAGGTTCCACTAATGGAATGTCCTGCAAGATGGGGAAGGGGTTCCTCCCAATCTGAGGTTTCAGCAAGGATCGGTGCACATGTTTTAACTTACCTAAATCTGTTGTGGGGGCAATAGTATACACCACACCCCCTTCCTTAGGTACCTTCAAGATCTGATACACCACTGAGCTCCACAGGTCGTGGTTTTATGTCGACCTCTCACACCATAGTCGCGGAGATATACCAACTGACCCTCCTTCAGTGGTGATTCTCGTACCTGCAGATCATGCCTGGCCTTTCAGCGATTGGCCGCGGCCCCCAACCACTCACGAGCACCCTCAAAAGCCACCTGCAACTGATCCTGATGCTCCAGGACCCACCAATGAACACAACCTGCCAGTGGCTCCTCGACATTACCAAGCAGGAAGTCGACTGGAAGTCTAGGCTCCTGCCCGAACATCAAAAAATCAGGGCATTCCTCTGTATCTTGGTGAGGAGTAGTGTTATACTGTAGGTGAAAAGTACCTGGGGAAGACAAGATGGCCAATCCCCCTTCTTTGACACAGACAAGGTACGCAAAAGATGTGCAAAAGGTGTGCAATGTTCGGTTGAAAGGTTTGCACTGGCCGTTTCCAGCAGGGTGGTATGGAGTAGTGCGCAATTTTTCAACTCCGTACAAGCAACACAGCTGCTGAATGAGGGCTGACTCGAAATTACGGCCTCGGTCCGAATGGATACGACCAGGCACCCAAAATTTACCCCCTGGTGCCCGTGCTGTTGGTGCAGCTGCGTCAACACCTCCGACTTCATGGCTGCCGGCAATAGCACTTGAAGGACCTCCTCTCCACCATCCGGGTGAAACACCCGACGATAAAGCACCCCCTCGTTCTACACCAGGTGATCCCACTGCAGAAACAAAATCACAGCAGACCTGGAGAGTTTCTTACGCTCCTCAGAGCTGGGAGGCGATTTCCGCCTCCAAAACACCAACCGTTCCCCGATAACTGAACCGGCCTGCTGCTGAACACACATATCACTGATGGAATAACAAGGAAATGATACAATTTGGTTTACCTGAGTCACCAATGCACCTTGGGCGGCTTGATGCAACGCAACTGGAACAGCTGCACCCGGGCACAAATCCTGAACTTCTTCCACCACAGGGAGATTCTGGTGTGACAAGGCATCAGCATTGCAGTTGCTCTTACCTGATCTATATTTGAGCTCAAAGTCAAAGGCTGCCAACTGGGCAGCCCAGCGCTGTTCCATGGCACCTAACTTGGCTGAGGTCAGGTAGCTAAGAGGGTTATTATTGGTATAGACTACACACTTATGCCCCAGTAGGTATTCCCGGAACTTCTCAGTCATGGCCCACTTGAGCGCAAGAAACTCCAGGTTCACAGAACTGTAGTTAGATGTATTGCGCTCAGTGGGCCTAAGACCTCGGCTACCATAAGCTATGGGATGCACCTTACCTTGTTGCTCTTGTGAGAGGACTGCCCCTAGCCCCCCATGGCTGGCGTACACCTCCAAGATAAAAGGAAATGAAAAGTCGGCATAGGCGAGCATGGGGGCTGTGGTAAGTCTACCCTTTAACTCCTCAAAGCTACTCTGACAGTAGACCAGGCTTCAGCAAACTCACGGGACCCATACTTTGACTGCTTCGGGGTTGCTAGCTCTGCCACCAACCTGTGGAGGGGAGCAGCTAGCCTTGCAAACCCCTCCACAAAACGTCGGTAGTAGATAGCAAACCCCAAAAATGACCACAACCCCGCAACACTGGTTGGCCGAGGCCACTGTGAAACTGCCTCAATTTTACCTGGGTCTGTGGAGATTGCTTCTGATGAGATCACATGACCCAAGTACTGCACTTCACGTTTAAAGAAGGCACACTTAGACAACTTGGCCTTCAAACCTTCCCTGAGTAACCGGCTTAAGACTACTTCCATCCGAGCTAGATGTTGGTCAACTGAAGAGGAAAACACAATATCATCCAGGTACAAGAGAAGAGACTGGCACTGTTGGTCCCCAAACAACCGTTCCATTAATCGTTGGAAGGTGCTGGGGGCGTTGCAAAGCCCGAACGGCATCCTGTTCCATTCAAAGAGCCCGAACGGAGTACAAAAAGCAGTTTTCGGTCTATCTGCCTCGCTAACAGGGACCTGATTGTACCCGCTGGCAAGGTCCATGGTAGAAAACCAACGTAGGTTACGGGGTAGAGGGAAAGCATCCTTCCTGGTCTTAGAATTTAAATGACGGTAGTCTACACATATGCGTAGGCTACCGTCCTTCTTCTTGACCAGGACGATGGGCGAAGCTGAAGGGCTGCAGCTCTCTCTAATTACCTGGGCCTCAAGCAGTTGGTTAATGTGTGCCTTCACTACCTCGTACGCGGAAGGAGGAATGCGCCTATACCGCTGCCGCAGAGGGACCTCATCTAGCAAGGGATGTCATTGGAAATGAGATTAATGCATCATGTATGGAAAACACAGGCGAATACTTATCCAGTAGCACCCTCACCTTACCTTGTTCTTCCAATGACAACACAGACAAATTAATCGCCCGGATCTGTTCTTGTACAGACGGAGAAGCCTGCACAACTTGTGTACTCACCCTAGCCGAAACCACCTGAACTTCAGTGACCTCTGGGGGTAAGCTAACCACATAAACATGGTTGACCGTGCTAGCATACATCACTACATCTATCGTGCCCAGAGCACGAGATGCCAACAAACCTGCTGGAAGACCAGAATCTAGTGGCTCAAACAGTACTGTACCACTTGAGTACTGTGCAGAGCACATTACGGCAACCAATTTCATGGTGCCCCCTGCGACACGCCCGCACTTTGACTTGACCCCCCTGATCTGTGACTGGCTGGACTTCAATATGATGGCAATGTTGTAAGGCCTGGAAAACAGAAATAGGGGCCTGCGACACAACAGGTAAATCAAACAGACTCATGCCATGCTGGCCAAAGAGCTCCGGGTAGCAGCGGCTCAGGACGTTCATTCCCAGGACCCCAGGCATTAATTGATCAGCATTAATCGATGAAAAGAGTTTTAGGTTTACTGCACCAGCTTAATGAAGTTGGGAGGTATCAATACTTGCTTTGCCTAGGTGGTGAATGGAAGTAGTTGGTGTTGGTCAGAAGGTTCTAGTCGGACTGGAGTTGGAGGGTGTTAGAGAAGTTATTGATCGTTGCTGGAGAGGGAGGCTGGAGTCTGGATGGCTGGGCTAAGGGTCGAGTCAAGCGATGTTTGGTGACGCAAGTCTTGGAATCTTCTGGTGCAGGTTCTCTTCCTGTTCCAGCTCTGTTCTGGTCCCAGCTCCAGCTCTGTTCTTTGTCCTTGTGTTCCTGTGTTTTGTTCTGTGTTTTTGTGTTCCTTACATGCTTGGGCATGAGGTTCTTATGCTAGTTTGGATGAGCCGGCCTCCTAAGGTCTTCAACCAACCGCAGGTTGGTTTGGAGATGATTGGAGAGCGGCTTGGCTGGCCCTCCAGCTAATTTGCAAGTGACCTCTCCCGGGTCGCCTCCTTCTCAATGTCCGTTGTAATGTGGTCTTATTTACTTTTAATACTTATAATAACTGTGTGATATGAGATACTGAGAATTGCACACCATCAACAGCTTCAGCACATGGAAACAAACATGCAGATACCAAAGACGACATACATACGTGTGACCATTAGCTTCTGGATATAATGGTGTGTTTACAGAATGACACAGGTCTAATATTATGTAATTTCATTAATAGTAGGGTTGCATTATAATGTCGGTTTGAGTACATGATTTCGGAGGTAGCGCCCGGCTTCCCACCATGTGAGAAGTTGCCATAACTGAGTTGTAAGTTAACCTTAGACTCTTGCCCTCTTGTTCGATACAGCATGTGTGAGGGCATGTTCCCCATACAGACGTAATACACAACCCAGCGACTACATTGAAATAAGATAAGGCAGAAACGAAGAAAGAAAGGAACATTCTTAAAAGTGGAGGAGTCTTAGGCATAGAGTCAATCCAAACAAAAGGCCCCTGTTAAGGGTGGTCAACTCGTGGTCAGCTCAACTGTGGGGTAATTTACACCCTTTTTTTGGAGGGTTCCTGCATTCCGATGACCATTAGCATCCCTTAATGTTTAACGATCTGTTGTTTAGCCTAGACAGGCTGGAGCCATCTTAGGTTTGTTTGGTGTAAAGGAATGTCTTTGTCCTGTGTGTGGTTGAAGATTCCAACACATTACAGTATGAAGCACTGAAAACCCAAGAGCTCAGCCCTAAAACCAGTCCCCTCTGTCAGCTGGTCCTGAGACTCACTAACACACTAACCGCTAACACACTAACCACTAACACACAGCAGTCTCAGACCGGTGCTGCTCACCAAAGTCTAATCAAAGTCAACCAAATTACTGAGCAGATGAGAAGAGCGTATCTGGAGCACTGGGACAGTCCGACCCAAACCCAGTCCAGATTACACTGCTATCGGGCCCTAAACAGAGAGTATGAACTGGCAGAGTATCTCTTCACCGTCAGAGATAAAAGCAGAGACACATCCTGACCAAGTACAGGCTGAGTGAGCACAGTCTCGCCGTGCAGAAGGGCCGACACAGGAGAACCTGGCTGCCCAGAGAACAGAGACTGTGTGCTCACTGTACAAGCAGTGAGGTCGAGAGAGAGCTGCACTTCCTCCTCCACTGTGAAAAATATCAACACCAGAGAAACATCTTCACCAAAAACATCACACACACAATTCCAAATTTCTGCAATTTAACAGAAGAAGAAAAATTAAAAATCATTCTAGAAGAAGGAATCACTGGAGCCTTCGCTGCAAAGTATGTGTCAGAATGCGAGAACCTTCTGAGAGACAACTTCTCCACAAATGGATTAATCCTGCAGTGTGAATTTTATTTTTAATACCTGGTGGATCCCAACCCTGACAAGAAAGAGTCGGAAAGGTTCATGCTATCATGGCTTACATGAAAAGCTTGGTATACATACAGACTGATGACAGTTACTGGGCATTTCCAGCTTCTAGAGAAGAGAACTGTCGCTAGTTAAGAGGGAGCCTCCCCTAGAAATCTTTTTGGGGTCGGGGGGTAACTTGCTGCTCTATCCTGCTCTATCCTGCACCAGGCTAGCATCCACTGACGATGCCACTCCTCTTCCAGGCTCCTCAAAAAGGCAGTCTTTCCGCCCCTGGCTCTGCCCCCTGCTCCACAGGATTTGCCTTTTGTGATGTATAAAATGTAATAAATGACAAGAAATGGAACACTCAGTTTATCCATTTGCATCTTGCTTAATCTCACATTACATTTATTGTCTCATCACTGTTTTTTGGTCAATTTGTTGTTTAGTAAATGGAGAGTGTTCAGGTTTTGTGTGTTTCTCTGCAACATCTCACTTTGGCCTTCTTTGTATTTCACTCTTCTGCCAGGTCAAATAAGTGATGTAAAGTTTGCACTTCCTGTGTTAACTGTAAGGGTGTGGAAGTTCGAGTGTGTTTATTATGGTGGTATTTAAAATGAGTAATATTGATAGTTTATTGGCATTAGAAGATGTATTATGATTTATTACCATTTAGGACATAGAATTAGTTATGACCTGAGAGTTATGACCTGAGAGACTTTCTCACTTCTTTCTGGTCAGTGATGAACTGCTAAGTTTGGACTTCCTGTGTAAGCACTTTCTGTGAGGGTGTGAATGAAGTAATGTAATAAACTTGCAGTGTGTGTTCTATAGAGTGTGTTCATTCTGATCAGACACGGTGCAGCAGTTGGTCAGTGTATGTTTACCTCTACTTCTCTTTTTGGATTAATGTGTGTGTTTGGCTCAGTAAGAATGCAGGTGTGTTTTCTTCTCCTCCTTATACAGGTTCATGTCACTGAAGGTGAGTCTGCTGTTCTCTCTCTCTCTCTCTTATTTAATGATGTGATATGTATGAATTTATCATGTAATGCCTTTAAAACATGAAGTCTTGCAGTAATCTTACTCATGATATGGAAAATATAAAGTGCACACTGAACAACTGAAATTATTTGAGCAAGTTTTGGAGTTTTCTGTTTGCTATCAAACCAAATAGAAGTATAAATGTGAGAAAATTATCATCATGGGACTTTCATAAAAGCTGCTTAACACTCAGAGCTTTCTGTCAGAGCTTTATTAATCCCCATCTATGTTCTGGGTTCATGTAGAACTCTGAGTCTCGTTCATCATGATTGGTGTTCTGGTTGTTCCTGCCTCGCCCCCCTACAGTTTCCTCTTGCTCTCTCATTGGCTGTTACTCATCGAGGTTCTTACAGCGTCGTACATGCGCTTATCCTACAAGATTTAGTACCAATCATTTTAAAGATGTTTGAAACACTGGGGTGTGTACACTGTTCACAGAATGGGTGGATGATGTCACTAAACTGCTTACCCGTGTGGTGTGTTCACACCGTCACTTCCTTCACCAGCAGTTGGCCTCTTTGGTGGTGTGTCACTAAAATAGAAGCGGGTTTAGCTGTTCTAAAATACATGCAGAGTTTCAGTGCCTGAGTTACACGAGATAAAAACAGACTAGCCATGTTGTAGCTTCAAGTTTTTTGGCTTAGATATATATTTTTTGCTTCTGAAAGTTAAATTCAACGTAAATGTCAAATCGAACTCCTGATAAATTGCAATTAAATTCCTGCTGAACCTTCATACATTTTGTTTTCAGTTAAAAGTACATGTGAGCATTGTGTAGTTTGTGTTCTGTGGATTAACACTTGACCATGGGTGTGACATATGATGAGAGCGTTTTACATTCAAACTGACAACACTCAATAATCTCTTTCATTTGTTTAAATTTGAGAAATGCTTTTTTTCTGCTGTTATTGCCTGTGTCACAAGCCTCTAAACATTTTTGTCTGTCTCAGTAGAAACGTCATATCTGCTGTGCACTTGTCACCACACTGCAAAATTATTTGACAGTAGTTGTGCATGATGCTGTGTGTTTCTCTGTTAAAAGAGTTTAAAATAGCATTTAAAAATAAAGCACAATTGCACGCCTCTTTCTCTTTGACTGGCCGGTGTTGTAGCAATTAATGCAGATCAAAGATCATTCTGGAGAGCCTGGTTGTTGATGCCATTAGACTTCATTCTTTCCTGAATTAAGCTGAGCAGTTGTCTGCAGACAAAAGCTGCCCAACTCTTCAGAAATGTGCTCTTATATCAATTTTCATGACAAAACTTCCACATCCTGCTTTTCACAAGACCCAACATTGCGAAATATGCTTATGTTATGGTTTAACGAAGCCTTACTCACTTAAATTTACAGCTTGTTTCTGCTCTTCCCTCTTAGGAGGCTACAACTGCCTATGTAAGGTCATATAGATCACTTTCAGGCCTCTGTGTCACATTGTGCACTATACCGGTTCCATTCATCTATAACATTGAGGATTAAATATTATCAAATCTGAGTAGACATTTTGTACCAGTTGTGGACATAAGAGAGTTATCAACATTTGTGAGTAGTGGACATTAGTGAGTTGTGGATGTTAGTGAGTTGTGGTCATTACAGAGTTTTTCAACATTAGGGAGCTGAGGACATTAATGATTTGTGGAAATTATTGTGTCATGGAAATTAGTGTGCTGTGGTCATTAACCAGTTCTGGACATAAGTGTGTAGTGGACATTAAGGAGATGTGGACTTTAATGACTTGTGGACATAAGTGTGTGGTGGGAATTAATGAGTTGTGGATGTAAGTGGGTTGTGGCCATTAAGGAGTTGTGGACATTGGACATATACTGAAGCATATGGAATGCAGAAGTATATGTAATATTTAAGTGTATAAAATATTTAAGCATACACAATACTGAATTGTACAGAATACTGAAGTGTATGGACAAGTGGTCTACTACTTTATTTAAATTTTGTCCAAGGAGTGAATTTTTTTTGTCTAAGGAGAAAAGAAAAATGCAAAATCATAGTGCTTTTGTTTTATTTAAAGCATGAAAATGAATAATATTTGATAGTTTATTGGATTTAGATGATTTATAAGGATTCAGAGCATAGAATCAGTTCTGCTGTGCAATAGACATGAGAGACTTTCTCATGTCTATGTGGTTAATGCAATACTGCTAAACTTGCACTTCCTGTGTTAATAGTGAGTGTTTGAATGTGTTCTTTACAGTGTGTTCATTCTGATCAGAAACGGTGCAGCAGTTGGTCAGTGTGTGTTTCTGTTTCCAAAGTCTCTCCTTAATGAGTTGTGGACATTACAGAGTTGTAAACATTAATGAGTTGATGTTTCCACAAGACATGTGCGTGTTGTGGACGATAATGAATAGTGGATATTAGTGTGTAGTGGACATTAATGAGTTGTGGATATTAGTGTGTTGTGGACATTAGTGATTTGTGGATTTTTGTGAGTTGTGGACATTAGTGTGTTGAGGACATTAGTGAGCAGTGGACGTTAATGAGTGGTGGAGATCAGTGAGGTGTGGACATTAATGAGGTGTGGACATTAATGATTTGTGGACATTAGTGTGTTGTGGCCATTAAGGAGTTGTGGACATTTGTCTGTTATGGACATTAATGAGTTGTGGATATTTATTTGTTATGAATGTTAATTGGTTGAGGACATTCGTGTGTTGTGGACATTAATGAGTTGTGGATATTAATGAGTTGTAGACATTCATGTGTTGTGGACATTAGTGAGTGGTGGACATTAGTGAGTGTTGGACATCAGTGAGTGGTGGACAATAGTGAGTGGTGGATGTTTGTGAGGTTTGGAGTTACAGGTTGTCTGTAGTTGTGTAGAGTTGCTGCAGATGGTGAACTGCTCATTAACAGATCAGTAACTGGTGTGTTCCTACAGGCTGCAGGCTGGAAGGAAACAGTGAGACAAAACCCATCACTGCATACACAGGAGACTCAGTACTGCTGCCCTGCTCCTGCACTGACCTTCACACCAAACCTGACACCTTCACATGGAGGAAATACACAAAAGATTGGGTAGAGATATCTCCTGAGAGGGAGCAGTACAAAGACAGATTTCAGCTGGTTAATGATCACTCTTCAGGAAATCACTCTCTACTCATATCACACCTGACTGAAGAGGATGGAGGAGATTACAGGTGTAGTCTTAAAGAGAGTGAATACAGAGACTTCAGACTCACTGTTAAAGGTAAATGACTCATTTTTATTCACAATGCTACTTCAGTGATAATGTCAAGACAGATTAATCTGATGTTGTAACAGCAATGCAATATGTTGATGTTTGTTCATTCTCTAAAATGTAAGAATCAGATGTGAAATGTGATGTTGTCTATAGTATGTAGCAAAGGAAATGAAATATTTTTAATAAACATGTGGACTACTACTGTATAATAAAATGATGTCGCGTACACACTCCATCTTGATGTTAAAAAGTACAAAGTAACATAAGAAATAAAATGTAAGAATCAGATGTGAAATGTTTCTGTTCCATGTTCTGCCCCTCGTCTGTGTTTGTGTTTATGATTATGGATTATCTGAGTTTGTGTTCTGACCCGCTTTCACTTCTCACTACGATTCCTGGATTGTCTTTAATAAAGAACACGCTGAGTTTACACACTTGTGTCCTGCCTTCACTCACTGCACATCACACTCTTTATTTATAACTTATTAAACCTTTCTCTCCTTCAGACGCACCAACAAGACCTTCGACATCCACAGCAGTGATCACAACAACTTCACCTAATTCCAAACCAGGTACCACACACCACTGATACACACTGGAATGAAAAGTCTTTGTTAGTACGTTAGTACATCAGCTCACAGCAAGAATCACACACTAACTTTATCTGGTCTTTCACTTCCTGTAGGTGTCACAACAAAAGCTACAAAACCAACCCCAGTGGTCAAAGACAAAACAACTGCACACTCTGAAACATCTTCTGAAAAAGGTAAGGATCAATAGACTACATTAACTTCTGTTAATTTAATATGCACTTACTGTGTTCTCCTGTTCTGCTAAGAACTGTGTCTTGAAACTATTCCTTATAAATTATATATACAATCTGTAAAATGATCCAGATGGTTAGTAAGTAAAGCCTTATTAAATAAGAACTTTCTGTCAGAGCTTTATTAATCCCCGTCTATGTCCTGGGTTCATGTAGAACGCTGAGTCTCCTTCATCATGATTGGTGTTCTGGTTGTTCCTGCTTCGCCCCCCTACAGTTTCCTCTTGCTCTCTCATTGGCTGTTACTCATCGAGGTTCTTACAGCGTCATACATGCGCTTATACTACAAGATTTAGTACCAATCATTTTAAATAATTTTTGCTTGAAATACTGGAGTGTGTAACTGTTCACAGAATGGGTGGATGATGTCACTAAACTGCTTACCCATGTGGTGTGTTCACACCGTCACTTCCTTCACCAGCAGTTGGCCTCTTTGGTGGTGTGTCACTAAAATAGAAGCGAGTTTAGCTGTTCAGAGTAAAATACATGCAGAGTTTCAGTGCCTGAGTTACACAAGATAAAAACAGACTAGCCATGATGTAGCTTTTAGATCTTTGTCCTAGATATATATTTTTTGCCTCTCAAAGTTAAATTCAATGTAAATGTCAAATCCCTCTCCTGATGAATTGCATTTAATTCCTGATGAAACTTCATACATTTTGTTTTCAGATAAAAGTGCATGTGAGCGTTGTGTAGTTTGTGTTCTGTGGATTAAAACTTGACCATGGGTGTCACGTATGATGAGAGCCTTTTACATTCAAAGTGACAACACTCAGTAATCTCTTTTATTTGTATAAATTTGAGAAATGTTTGCTTTTTTCTGCTGTTATTGCCTGCGTCACAAGCCTCTAAACATTTTTGTCTGTCTCAGTAGAAACGTCATTTGAGGAAACCACAGGGCTATAACTGTGTGCTGTGCACTTGTCACCATACTGCAAGATTATTTGACAGTAGTTGTGCATGATGCTGTGTGTTTCTCTGTTAAAAGCATTTAAAATAGCATTTAAAAATAAAGCACAATTGCTCACCTCTTTCTCTTTGACTGGCCGGTGTTCTAGCAGTTAATGCAGATCAAAGATCACTCTGGAGAGCCTGGTTGTTGACGCCATTAGACTTCATTCTTTCCTGAATTAAGCTGAGCAGTTGTCTGCAGACAAAAGCTGCCCAACTCTTCAGAAGTGTGCTCTTATATCCATTTTAATGACAAAACTACCACATCCTGCTTTTCACAAGACCCAACATTGCGAAATATGCTTATGTTATGGTTTAAGGAAACCTTACTCACTTAAATTTACAGCTTGTTTCTGCTCTCCCCTCTTAGGAGGCTACAACTGCCTATGTAAGGTCATATAGATCACTTTCAGGCCTCTGTTTCACATTGTGCACTATACTGGTTCCATTCATCTATAACATTGAGGATTAAATATTATCAAATCTGAGTACACATTTTGTACCAGTTGTGGATATTAGAGAGTTATTAACATTTGTGAGTAGTGGACATTAGTAAGTTGTGGACGTTAGTGAGCTGTGGTCATTACAGAGTTTTTTCAACATTAGTGAGCTGTGGACATTAATGACATGTGGACATTATTGTGTCATGGAAATTAGTGTGCTGTCGTCATTAACCAGTTCTGGACATAATGTGTTGTGGACATAACTGTGTAGTGGACATTAAGGAGATGTGGACTTTAATGACTTGTGGACATAAGTGTGTTGTGGGAATTAATGAGTTGTGGATGTTTGTGAGTTTTGGACATTAGTGAGTGGTGGAAATCAGTGTGAGGTGGACATTAGTGAGTGGTGGACATTAGTGAGTTTTGGACAGTAGCAAGTTGTGGACATTAGTGAGTTGTGGACATTAGTGAGTTATGGACATAAGTGAGTTGTGGATGTTTGTGAGTTTTGGACATTAGTGAGCGGTGGACATTAGTGAGTTGTGGACATTAGTGAGTGGTGGACATTAGAGAGTGGTGGACATTAGAGAGTGGTGGACATTAGTGACCGGTGGACATTAGTGACTTGTGGACATTAGAGAGTGGAGGACATTAGTGAGTTATGGACATGAGTGAGCGGTGGACATTACTGAGTGGTGGACATTAGTGAGTGGTGGACATTACTGAGTGGTGGACATTAGTGAGTGGTGGACATTACTGAGTGGTGGACATGAGTGAGCGGTGGACATTACTGAGTGGTGGACATTAGTGAGTGGTGGACATTAGTGAGTGGTGGACATTAGCGAGTGTTCGACATTAGTGAGTTGTGGACATTAGCGAGTGTTGGACATTAGTGAGTGGTGGACATTAGTGACTGGTGGACATTAGTGAGCGGTGGACATTAGTGAGCGGTGGACATTAGTGAGGTGTGGACATTAGCGAGTGGTGGACATTAGTGAGCTGTGGACATTAGTGAGGTGTGGACATTAGTGAGTGGTGGACATTAGTGAGCGGTGGACATTAGTGAGTGGTGGACATTAGTGAGCGGTGGACATTAGTGAGTGGTGGACATTAGTGAGTTGTGGTCATTACAGAGTTTTTTCAACATTAGTCAGCTGTGGACATTAATGACATGTGGACATTATTGTGTCATGGAAATTAGTGTGCTGTCGTCATTAACCAGTTCTGGACATAATGTGTTGTGGACATAAGTGTGTAGTGGACATTAAGGAGATGTGGACTTTAATGACTTGTGGACATAAGTGTGTTGTGGGAATTAATGAGTTGTGGATGTAAGTGTGTTGTGGGAATTAATGAGTTGTGGATGTTTGTGAGTTTTGGACATTAGTGAGTGGTGGACATTAGTGAGTGGAGGACATTAGTGAGTGGTGGAAATCAGTGTGAGGTGGACATTAGTGAGTGGTGGACATTAGTGAGTTTTGGACATTAGCAAGTTGTGGACATTAGTGAGTTATGGACATAAGTGAGTTGTGGATGTTTGTGAGTTTTGGACATTAGTGAGTGGTGGACATTAGTGAGTGGTGGACATTAGTGAGCGGTGGACCTTAGTGAGTGGAGTACATTAGTGAGTTATGGACATGAGTGAGTGGTGGACATTAGTGAGTGGTGGACATTAGTGAGTTGTGGACATTACTGAGTGGTGGACATTAGCGAGTGTTGGACATTAGCGAGTGTTGGACATTAGTGAGTTGTGGACATTAGTGAGTGGTGGACATTAGTGACTCGTGGACATTAGTGAGCGGTGGACATTAGTGAGGTGTGGACATTAGTGAGGTGTGGACATTAGTGAGTGGTGGACATTAGTGAGCGGTGGACATTGGTGGACATTAGTGAGTTGCGGACATTAGTGAGCGGTGGACATTAGTGAGTGGTGGACATTAGTGAGTGGTGGACATTAGTGAGTTGAGGACATTAGTGAGTTGAGGACATTAGTGAGTGGTGGATGTGTGTGAGGTTTGGAGTTACAGGTTGTCTGTAGTTGTGTAGAGTTGCTGCAGATGGTGAACTGCTCATTAACAGATCAGTAACTGGTGTGTTCCTACAGGCTGCAGGCTGGAAGGAAACAGAGAGATAAAACCCATCACTGCATACACAGGAGGCTCAGTACTGCTGCCCTGCTCCTGCACTGACCTCCACACCAAACCTGACACCTTCACATGGAGGAAACACACAAATGGAAATGTTTGGGGAGTGATATCTCCTGAGAGTGAGCAGGACAAAGACAGATTTCAGCTGGTTAATGATCACTCTTCAGGAAATCTCTCTCTGCTCATATCACACCTGACTGAAGAGGATGGAGGAGATTACAAGTGTAGTCTTAAAGAGAGTGAATACAGATATTTCAGACTCACTGTTAAAGGTAAAGGACTCATTTTTATTCACAATGCTACTTCAGTGATAATCTCATGACAGATTAATCTGATGTTGTAACAGCAATGCAATATGTTGATGTTTGTTCATTCTCCAGGTTGCACACTGAATCAACAGACAGTGACTGTGACTGGATACGTGGGACAGTCTGTCCTTCTGCCCTGCTCCTGCTCTGAACTACAAGCCAAACCACACACTTTCACATGGATCTTTTTTAAAGGATCTGATCCCAAAGAAATCTTCCCAAAGGACCAAACAAATCGCTACACACACAGAGTTCAGCTCTTTAATGATCATCTCCCAGGAAATCTCTCTCTGCTCATATCACACCTGACTGTAGAGGATGGAGGATGGTACAGGTGTGAGACCGGCAACACTATCGATGCAAACGTTCAGCTCATAATAAAAGGTAAAATAACCTTCTGTTTATAAACCATATGTGACATCGACACATACAGTATGTTGCAAAGGAAACGAAATATCATTAATAAATATTTGGATTACTACTGTATAATAAAATAATGTGGAGTGCACATTCCATCTGGATGTCAAAAAGTGTATTATAAAATAAGTAATAAAATGTAAGAATCAGATGTGAAATGTTTCTGTTCCATGTTCTGCACCTCGTCTGTGTTTGTGTTTGTGATTATGGATTATCTGAGATTGTGTTCTCACCCGCTTTCACTTCTCACTACGATTCCTGGATTGTCTTTAATAAAGAACACGCTGAGTTTACACACTTGTGTCCTGCCTTCACTCACTGCACATCACACTCTTTATTTATAACTTATTAAACCTTTCTCTCCTTCAGACGCACCAACAAGACCTTCAACATCCACAGCAGTGATCACAACAACTTCACCTAATTCCAAACCAGGTACCACACACCACTGATACACACTGGAATGAAAAGTCTTTGTTAGTACGTTAGTACATCAGCTCACAGCAAGAATCACACACTAACTTTATCAACTGCACACTCTGAAACATCTTCTGAAAAAGGTAAGGATCAATACACTACATTCACTTCTGTTCATTTATGATGAAGTTTCATGATGTTCTCCTGATCTCCTAACATCTGCAGGAAAAGAACTGTGTCTTGAAACTATTCTGTGTAAATAATATATATATTCTATAAAATCATGTAGATGGTTAGTAAGTAAAGCCGTAAAGTTTAATATAACTAAATACATTCAACATAAAATAAAAGTTGTTACATTTATTTCAAACTGCAAGTCCCGTCGATCTGAAGACTTTTTTTTTATCTCAAGACAGTTTTATATCTTTATACATTAATAAATTAATAAATGAATTTTATATAATTATATCAAGACTGGATATATGGAGGATTGTATCTTCTGCTAAGAAATTATACAGGAAATGAAACATCTACAAACCCCTTATCACTCATTCTATCAAACTCTTCTCTACTTTTACACTTTCCATTACTGTTTCCTTTAAAAAGTGTAAAATCCAGTGTATCACATGTAAACAGTGTTAAGGTAATGTTCTGACTGATATTGATGATGTCTCTCCAGAGCCTCTTCCCTTCGTCCCCTTCGCCCTGGTGACTGTGATCTTTCTGCACATTATCGTGGCTGTGGTCTATTGCAGCACCAGAAAGAAAGGTACAAACACTTTCAAGCTCTGCTAATCTTACTACTTTGTGGAAATTTATCATCCACTTCCCGCCATTTTAGCTTCATGAACAGAGCTTTTCTTCTGTATTTTACTCTCCAGGTCCTGATACAGTTCATTACAGCAGAGCTGATGGAGATGGAACAGTGAGTCTGCAGTAGAGAAGAACTCAATCAGCTGATCCAGCAATAAAGTAATAAAGAGAGTTGCTCATAAATAGTCTTGCATAAATAGTTCTGTAAATACTGTAGCTTCATTTTTATTCACAATTTGTTCTTTCCAACCCTTTTAGACTTTCAGCTTTCCATTTTATGTCTAATAATATTTTAACTAAATTATAGAACATGTGTGGTTAGATTTAAACAGTTTTATTGCTGATAATCACATGCTTTTGAAGCCTTCTTCACTTTCACAATATTTACATCATTAAAAACTAGGCACATTATATTTTTTCCCTCACAAAATATTGTAATGTTCTTGGTCCTGTATTGTAAATGCTATCAGAACTGATGTATTCTGACTAACACTGGTGCGCTTTCCTTTTTTACTTTTAAAATTAAACAAATTTTTTGAGAAAAACACACTTTATTGCATTTAAGCATTATTTTGCGCCAAATTCGAGAGAATAAATACATCTGTGTCACATAGATGATTGTAAACAACTTTCCTACCATTGATCAGCTTCATCAGTGGAGTCCATCTTCCTCTGCAACGCCGGATGCCCAGTCCATCTCCCAAAACCTTCCTCCACCTCCCTCAGCCACAATCCTGTCCTTATATCACCTGTTACCTGATGGAACTGGATGAAGAATTCAGCATCTCTTTGTTTTGCTCTCTTTCACCAGTTTAAGGTTCTTTTTGCTCAGCATATATTCCTCTAGCATTCTCAGTTTAAGTGTTTTCCCTTTTTATATATCGAAGCTCAGTACTCCAGGCCTCACAGCTTCAGGGTCTCTGGTTTGATCCTGAGCTCATGTTACTGTCTGTGTGAAGTTTCCAGTGATCTCTTGTCTCTGTGTGGGTTTCCTCTGGGTTCTTCAGTTTCTTCTTACAGTCCAAAAATATGCTGGTAGATGGATTGGTGACTCTAAATCACCTTTAGGTGTGAATGAGTGTGTGAATGTGTGTGTGCATCGTGCCCTGTGATGCACTGGCCTCCCATTCAGGGTGTATTCTCACCTTATTTCCTGTGTTCTTGGGATAAACTCCAGATCCACCACAACCCTGACCAGGATAAAGCTCTTACTGAAGAGTGAAGTGAAGAGCAGAGGTTACACTAGCACTCTGGTGAGTGTGTCCTCTGCTGGTGGGGAGGAGAAATGTCCTGAGTCCTCTTTACCTGAGTTTAATACCCTTAACCCTGACAAGAGAGAAAAAACAGGTTCATGTTATCACCGGCTTACTCGATGTGACTCCTCTTCCAGGTTCTGAAAATGCCGCTCCTCCGCCCCCTGGCTCCGCCCCCTGCTCCACAGGATTTGCCTTTTGTGATATATAATAAACAACAAGAAATGAAACAGTCAGTTTATCCATTTGTATCCTGCTTAATTGCACATTACATTTATTGTCTCATCACTGTTTTTTGTCATTTTGTTGTTTAGTGAATGGAAAGTGTTCAGGTTTTGTGTGTTTTTCTGCAACATCTCACTTTGGCCTCCTTTGTATTTCACTCTTCTGCCAGGTCAAATAAGTGATGTAAAGTTTGCACTTCCTGTGTTAACTGTAAAGGTGTGGAAGTTCGAGTGTGTTTATTATGGTGGTGTTTAAAATTAGCAATATTGGTATTTTATTGGCATTAGAAGATTTTGGGTCCCTGGAGAACTAGTTGTTAGGGCTCTGTGCTCTCCCCACCGCGGCTTCTGTTCATTCTGCCAGACTTTATCTGCTTCATCCCCCTACAGTTTCCTCTTGCTCTCTCGTTGGCTGTTACTCATCGAGGTTCTTACAGCGTTGTACATGCGCTTATACTACAAGATTTAGTACCAATCATTTTAAAGATGCTTGAAACACTGGGGTGTGTAACTGTTCACAGAATGGGTGGATGATGACGCTAAACTGCTTACCCGTGTGGTGTGTTCACACCGTCACTTCCTTCACCAGCAGTTGGCCTCTTTGGTGGTGTGTCAGTAAAATAGAAGCGCGTTTAGCTGTTCAGAGTAAAATACATGCAGAGTTTCAGTGCCTGAGTTATACGAGATAAAAACAGACTAGCTTTTAAGCTTTGAGTTAGGTTTAAGTCATTGTTTTTAGCTCACAGGGATGGCACTGCATTGTGCTCTATTTTCTTGTTTTTTATCTAATGTACTTTTACCTTTTTTATTTTTTCACATTAATGAGATGTGAATGTGTGTGAGGTTTGGAGTTACAGGTTGTCTGTAGTTGTGTAGAGTTGCTGCAGATGGTGAACTGCTCATTAACAGATCAGTAACTGGTGTGTTCCTACAGGCTGCAGGCTGGAAGGAAACAGAGAGATAAAACCCATCACTGCATACACAGGAGGCTCAGTACTGCTGCCCTGCTCCTGCACTGACCTCCACGCACCAGAGAACTGAACCCTGCATCCCATTAACAGACCAGATAGCAACTTACACACCTGATTAACAGACATTTGTTTTCTGTACATTTGTTTATACTTTTTCTGAATTTAGGTTACATGTAATGTAATGGTACGTCCATGAAACAAGTTAATTCCTGCTTTCACTTATGCTTCAGTAGCTATAAACAATCGTTCCCTCACCAGCCTCTCTTTTTTCTTTGTCTTGAACTTAAAATGGCAAAAAACAGAGCTTGTTATATTACTGAAAAACAAGAAAGTGTTAACTCTTCTGTCCTAAAGACGTTCCTGTATACTCCTTCCGTAAATGATATATAAACATCTCCTCACCATATCAACAATTATACGTAATTATTAAATAAAAACCTGTTTTAAATGTGTTTTTTATTTGGCTGAGGTTATGTGGAGTGAAAGACTTGCTGCCTCACAACTTCAGGGTCCCCTCCGGTGAGTGTGACCTCCACTGGCAGCGAGGAGAAATGTCCTGAGCCCTCATGGCACGAATTTAATACCTCGTCCGCCTGCTGACTGGAAAAATAAAGCTAATAAACTAAACAAACTCCAGCCTATAATATCCACAAGTTATGCATTTAGAGTTTAGCTGTCTTGTTCTCTTTATTTCCTGATTTCATATTAAATGTCTCATCAGTGTCTTTTCTCTTTTTGTTGTTTATTATATGCAAAGTGTTTGGGATTTGTGTGTTTCTCTGCAGCAATGTGCTTTGGCCTTCTTTGAATTTCACTCTTCTGTCTTGTCAATGACACACTGCTAAGTTTGCAGTTAGCACTTCCTGTGAAGGCCTGAATGTTATAAAGTGCGAAGCTTGCAGTGTGTGTTCTTTCGGGTGTGTTCATTCTGATCAGACACGGTGCAGCAGTTGGTCAGTGTGTGTTTAGCTCTAATTCTCTCTTTGGATTAATGTGTGGGTTTGGGTCCTCAGTGAGAATGCAGGTGTGTTTTCTTCTCCTCCTTATACAGCTTCATGTCACTGAAGGTGAGTAATAGTCACTTGGGTCTGATGCTGCTAAAAAATATTTTGAATAGATAGATAGATAGATAGATAGATAGATAGATAGATAGAGTTGCATGTGACTATGTGCTGTGTCGAAACAGATGAAAGAGGAAGTAGCAACTGAAAAAAGTAGTGGAAACTATTACTTCACTACATGTGATGTGTGTGTGTGTGAACATACGACCGCATTTCCACACTGTGTCTCCGCTTATGGACATTAATGAGTTGTGTGCATTAGTTATTAAAAATGCTGGTGTGTTTTTATGTTCTCCTTCTTCTCCACATCACTGAAGGTGAGTGTGCTGTTTACTCTCTCTCTCTCTCTCTCTCTCACACACACACACACACACACACACACACCTAAGTAATACTCTAAATAATTAAAAATATGTAAGTTTTTACCATTTAAACCTTTAAAGCTTAACATCATGTAGTAATCGTACTTATGTTGAGGAAGTATAAAGTGCACACTGAACAAATGAAATGATTTGGGTGAGTTTTTTGGTTTTCTGCAGTCATTACTGAGCGATGAACGTGTGTGTAACATGATGACACTATCTATATCTGTATCTGTTTAGTGCTCCAAATAGCCAGTTCATTATCTGGATTTAAACTTAAAGTGTAAATTTACAGCATTTATTTTATAGCAAAATAATGTTTTGTTATTTTTCCAGGATTGCACTGCAAACGATTGGGCAATTAAAGCATTGGTTTACACTAAAATACTAAAAAAAAAAAAAAAGAAAGTGATGCATAGTGGGATATCTAATGTTTTATGCATTAGTTAGAATGGTAAAGATTCTCTTTGTGTAACATTTTAAAATTAGTGGATTGTTTTTGTGCCTTTTATTTTAATGACTATTTAAGATGAACGTAAACCCTCTTAGATGTAAGTTTAAATGCTAGTATCAACTCTGGTTAAGTAAAGCACTGGGATATTTTTTTAAGTGTGAGTTAATTCGCTGGTAAATGTGGTTGAATCAGTGTAAGTTAGATGAAGGAAGTGGTGGCTCAGTGGTTAAAGCTTTGAGCATATGAAGGTTGTAAGTTGAAATCCCGGCACTGCCAAGCTGCTGTGGTTATCCTTCAACTGCTCAGGTGTGTCCTGCATCAATTTTATAAATCACTTTAGATAAAAAGCATCAGGCAAACGTAGCGGATTAGAAGTTATTCTCAAATTTATAGTATATCACAGGAAGCATATAGTGATATATTATTTAAAAAAGTTACCTGTAAATAATGTATATCACAGTACTTTACTGTAAATATGTTTAACAATTATTTTTGAACCATCTGCGAACATTTCAGCTTAACAAACAAGAATAAATTAATACAGCACCTCAGATACTGACTTGTATCTGTATTTGTATCCATTTAGACCTTGTTATCTATTCATGTTTTCATATTCAGTTACATGCAGGACATTAGTGAGTTGTGGACATTAGTGAGTGATGGACATTAGTGAGTGGAGGACATTAGTGTGTTGTGGACAATAGAGAGTGGTGGACATTAGTGAGTGGTGGATAATAGTGAGTTTTGGACATTAGTGAGTTGTGGACATTAGTGACTGGTGGACATTAGTGAGTGGTGGACATTAGTGAGTTGTGAACATTAGTGAGTTTTGGACATTAGTGAGCGGTGAACATTAGTGAGTGGAGGACATTAGTGAGTGGAGGACATTAGTGAGTGATGGACATTAGTGAGTGGAGGACATTAGTGAGCGGTGGACGTTAGTGAGCGGTGGACAGTAGTGAGTGGTGGACATTAGTGAGCGGTGGACATTAATGTGTTGTGGACATTAGTGAGTGGTAGACATTAGTGAGTGGTGGACATTAGTGAGCTGTAGACATTAGTGAATTGTGGACATTAGTGAGT
This sequence comes from Pangasianodon hypophthalmus, assembly GCF_027358585.1. Classification (NCBI taxonomy): domain Eukaryota; kingdom Metazoa; phylum Chordata; class Actinopteri; order Siluriformes; family Pangasiidae; genus Pangasianodon; species Pangasianodon hypophthalmus. The sequence continues at coordinate 4,231,012 of NC_069739.1, forward strand.
GGTGGACATTAGTGAGTGGAGGACATTAGTGAGCTGTAGACATTAGTGAGTTGAGGACATTAGTGAGTGGTGGACATTAGTGAGTGGAGGACATTAGTGAGCTGTAGACATTAGTGAGTGGAGGACATTAGTGAGTGGAGGACATTAGTGAGTGGTGGACATTAGTGAGCTGTGGACATTAGTGAGTGGAGGACATTAGTGAGTGGGGGACATTAGTGAGTGGAGGACATTAGAGAGTGATGGACATTAGTGAGTGGAGGACATTAGTGAGCGGTAGACATTAGTGAGTGGTGGACATTAGTGAGTGGTGGACATTAGTGAGCGGTGGACATTAGTGAGCTGTAGACATTAGTGAATTGTGGACATTAGTGAGTGGTGGACATTAGTGTGTTGTGGACATTAGTGAGCTGTAGACATTAGTGAGTGGAGGACATTAGTGAGTGGAGGACATTAGTGAGTGGTAGACATTAGTGAGTGGTGGACATTAGTGAGTGGAGGACATTAGTGAGTGGTGGACATTAGTGAGTGGGGGACATTAGTGAGTGGTGCACATTAGTGAGCGGTGGACATTAGTGAGCGGTGGACATTAGTGAGTCGTGGACATTAGTGAGTTGTGGACATTAGTGAGTGGAGGACATTAGTGAGTGGAGGACATTAGTGAGCGGTGGACATTAGTGAGTCGTGGACATTAGTGAGTGGAGGACATTAGTGAGCGGTGGACATTAGTGTGTTGTGGACATTAGAGAGTGATGGACATTAGTGAGTGGAGGACATTAGTGAGTGGAGGACATTAGTGAGCGGTGGACATTAGTGAGTCGTGGACATTAGTGAGTTGTGGACATTAGTGAGTGGTGGACATTAGTGAGTGGAGGACATTAGTGAGTTGTGGACATTAGTGAGTGGAGGACATTAGTGAGTGGAGGACATTAGTGAGCGGTGGACATTAGTGAGTCGTGGACATTAGTGAGCGGTGGACATTAGTGAGTGGTGGACATTAGTGTGTTGTGGACATTAGTGAGTGGTGGATGTGTGTGAGCAGTCGACATTAGTGAGTTGTGGACATTAGTGAGTGGTGGACGTTAGTGAGTTGTGGACATTATTGAGTGGTGAATGTGTGTGAGGTTTGGAGTTGTGGACATTAGTGAGTTGTGGACATTAGTGAGTTGTGGACATTAGAGAGTGATGGACATTAGTGAGTGGAGGACATTAGTGAGCGGTGGACATTAGTGAGTGGTGGACATTAGTGTGTTGTGGACATTAGTGAGTGGTGGATGTGTGTGAGCAGTCGACATTAGTGAGTGGTGGACATTAGTGAGCGGTGGACGTTAGTGAGTTGTGGACATTATTGAGTGGTGAATGTGTGTGAGGTTTGGAGTTGTGGACATTAGTGAGTTGTGGACATTAGTGAGTTGTGGACGTTAGTGAGCGGTGGACATTAGTGTGTGGTGGACATTAGTGAGCGGTGGACATTAGTGAGTGGAGGACATTAGTGAGTGGTGGACATTAGAGAGTGGTGGACATTAGTGAGTGGTGGACATTAGTGAGTGGTGGACATTAGTGAGTTGTGGACATTAGTGAGTGGTGGACATTAGTGAGTGGTGGACATTAGTGAGCTGTAGACATTAGTGAATTGTGGACATTAGTGAGTGGTGGACATTAGTGAGTGGAGGACATTAGTGAGTTGAGGACATTAGTGAGTGGTGGACATTAGTGAGTGGAGGACATTAGTGAGCTGTAGACATTAGTGAGTGGAGGACATTAGTGAGTGGAGGACATTAGTGAGTGGTGGACATTAGTGAGCTGTGGACATTAGTGAGTGGAGGACATTAGTGAGTGGTGGACATTAGTGAGTTGTGGACATTAGTGAGTGGTGGACATTAGTGAGTGGTGGACATTAGTGAGCTGTAGACATTAGTGAATTGTGGACATTAGTGAGTGGTGGACATTAGTGAGTGGAGGACATTAGTGAGTTGAGGACATTAGTGAGCTGTAGACATTAGTGAGTGGAGGACATGAGTGAGTGGAGGACATTAGTGAGTGGGGGACATTAGTGAGTGGAGGACATTAGTGAGCGGTGGACAGTAGTGAGTGGAGGACATTAGTGAGCTGTAGACATTAGTGAGTTGAGGACATTAGTGAGTGGTGGACATTAGTGAGTGGAGGACATTAGTGAGCTGTAGACATTAGTGAGTGGAGGACATTAGTGAGTGGGGGACATTAGTGAGTGGAGGACATTAGAGAGTGATGGACATTAGTGAGTGGAGGACATTAGTGAGCGGTGGACAGTAGTGAGCGGTGGACATTAATGTGTTGTGGACATTAGTGAGTGGTGGACATTAGTGAGTGGAGGACATTAGTGAGCGGTAGACATTAGTGAGTGGTGGACATTAGTGAGTGGTGGACATTAGTGAGCGGTGGACATTAGTGAGCTGTAGACATTAGTGAATTGTGGACATTAGTGAGTGGTGGACATTAGTGTGTTGTGGACATTAGTGAGCTGTAGACATTAGTGAGTGGAGGACATTAGTGAGTGGAGGACATTAGTGAGCTGTAGACATTAGTGAGTGGTGGACATTAGTGAGTGGAGGACATTAGTGAGTGGTGGACATTAGTGAGTGGGGGACATTAGTGAGTGGTGCACATTAGTGAGCGGTGGACATTAGTGAGCGGTGGACATTAGTGAGTCGTGGACATTAGTGAGTTGTGGACATTAGTGAGTGGAGGACATTAGTGAGTGGAGGACATTAGTGAGCGGTGGACATTAGTGAGTCGTGGACATTAGTGAGTGGAGGACATTAGTGAGCGGTGGACATTAGTGTGTTGTGGACATTAGAGAGTGATGGACATTAGTGAGTGGAGGACATTAGTGAGTGGAGGACATTAGTGAGCGGTGGACATTAGTGAGTCGTGGACATTAGTGAGTTGTGGACATTAGTGAGCGGTGGACATTAGTGAGTCGTGGACATTAGTGAGCGGTGGACATTAGTGAGTGGTGGACATTAGTGTGTTGTGGACATTAGTGAGTGGTGGATGTGTGTGAGCAGTCGACATTAGTGAGTTGTGGACATTAGTGAGTGGTGGACGTTAGTGAGTTGTGGACATTATTGAGTGGTGAATGTGTGTGAGGTTTGGAGTTGTGGACATTAGTGAGTTGTGGACATTAGTGAGTGATGGACATTAGTGAGTGGAGGACATTAGTGAGCGGTGGACATTAGTGAGTGGTGGACATTAGTGTGTTGTGGACATTAGTGAGTGGTGGATGTGTGTGAGCAGTCGACATTAGTGAGTGGTGGACATTAGTGAGGTGTGGACGTTAGTGAGTTGTGGACATTATTGAGTGGTGAATGTGTGTGAGGTTTGGAGTTGTGGACATTAGTGAGTTGTGGACATTAGTGAGTTGTGGACGTTAGTGAGCGGTGGACATTAGTGTGTGGTGGACATTAGTGAGCGGTGGACATTAGTGAGTGGAGGACATTAGTGAGTGGTGGACATTAGAGAGTGGTGGACATTAGTGAGTGGTGGACATTAGTGAGTGGTGGATGTGTGTGAGGTTTGGAGTTACAGGTTGTCTGTAGTTGTGTAGAGTTGCTGCAGATGGTGAACTGCTCATTAACAGATCAGTAACTGGTGTGTTCCTACAGGCTGCAGGCTGGAAGGAAACAGTGACCTAAAACCCATCACTGCATACACAGGAGGCTCAGTACTGCTGCCCTGCTCCTGCACTGACCTCCACACCAAACCTGACACCTTCACATGGAGGAAATACACAAATGGTTGGGTAGAGATATCTCCTGAGAGTGAGCAGTACAAAGACATATTTCAGCTGGTTAATGATCACTCTTCAGGAAATCTCTCTCTGCTCATATCACACCTGACTGAAGAGGATGGAGGAGATTACATGTGTAGTCTTAAAGAGAGTGAATACAGATATTTCAGACTCACTGTTAAAGGTAAATGACTCATTTTTATTCACAATGCTACTTCAGTGATAATCTCATGACAGATTAATCTGATGTTGTAACAGCAATGCAATATGTTGATGTTTGTTCATTCTCCAGGTTGCACACGGAATCGTCAGACAGTGACTGTGACTGGATACGTGGGACAGTCTGTCCTTCTGCCCTGCTCCTGCTCTGAACTACAAGCCAAACCACACACTTTCACATGGATCTTTTTTAAAGGGTCTGATCCCAAAGAAATCTTCCCAAAGGACCAAACAAATCACTACACACACAGAGTTCAGCTCTTTAATGATCATCTTCCAGGAAATCTCTCTCTGCTCATATCACACCTGACTGTAGAGGATGGAGGATGGTACAGGTGTGAGACCAGCAACACTATCGATGCAAACGTTCAGCTCATAATAAAAGGTAAAATGACCTTCTGTTTATAAACCATATGTGACATCGACACATACAGTATGTTGCAAAAGAAATGAAATATCATTAATAAATATTTGGATTACTACTGTATAATAAAATGATGTGGAGTACACATTCCTTCTGGATGTCAAAAAGTGTATTATAAAATAAGAAATAAAATGTAAGAATCAGATGCGAAATGTTTCTGTTCCATGTTCTGCACCTCGTCTGTGTTTGTGTTTATGATTATGGATTGACTGAGTGTGTGTTCTCACCCGCTTTCTCTACGATTCCTGAACTTATTTATTTTAGATTAAATGTTTCTCTCCTTGCAGACGCACCAACAAGACCCTCAACATCCACACCAATGATCCAGACAAATTCCAAACAAGGTACTACACACCACTGGAATAAAAAGTCAGATTTGTTAATACAGGTTAATGCATTGCCTTGGAGCAAGACACAAACACAACACTCACAAACTAAATTTTCCTTCTCTTTTACTTCTTGTCACAACCCCAGTGGTCAGGGACAAAACGAATCCAGATCCAACTGAAAAAGGTAATAATCAATTCACTGCATTAACTTCATAACAGTTTTTGTTATATTTCATATCTAACATTTCCAGGAAAGGAAAGGAAAGAACTTTTTCCAGAAAGTACAAAACTACACTTTTAAAATCATATATACACTCCAAAAATGATCCAGATGTTTAGAAAGTAAAACTTCATATACACAATCACTGAGTACATTCAGCATGAAAATGTATTATGTTGCATTTATTTCAAATAATAAGAGTCCAGTGAACCTGAAAAAACCTTTTTTAAAAAAAAATCTGGATGCATTTTTTAAAATCCTGTTTTAGTGCACATTTTGTCCTCACTTTATAATGCTTACACAAGTTAAGTAACTAGTACACAAGTTAAGTAACTAGCATTTTACTTTATCTTACTGTGTAAATCCCTGTGTAAATTGTTACTATAGAAACAGGAGCATTAATGAATGTATTCATAGAAACCTGTGATTTGCAGCTGCACTACTGCTGTTATAGAAAATGAATCAACATCTTTTGACCAATCAGAATCCAGTCACTCACCTCGTGTCCTTTTTATTGCTTTCCTAATGACTCCACCAAACACAGATCCTATTGACATCGGCATCATCATCAGCTCTGGTGTCGTTGGGGTTCTGCTGCTGCTGCTGCTATTCGGAGGAGTCATGTACTGGAAACGCAGAGGTATAGACACACACACACACACACACACACACACACAGATTTCTGCAGTCTCACTCTGTCTGGTTTTATTCTGTAGGACAGAGAGGAGGACAGACCGAGATCGGTGATGGACAAACAGGACAGAGGACACAGCAGCAGGTGAATACACACATCCACTGTGTTTCACTAGTGGGAAGTTCTTTAGTAACAAGGCTTACATTTGGTGTGTGTGTGTGTGTGTGTGTGTGTGTGTTTGTGTGTGCTTGTGTGTAGGATTTTACCGAACCTCTGAACATAACCGTAACCTCAGAACCCACTTATGAAGCAGTGCACACACAGGTGAGTGTGTCTGAGTGCGTGGGACAATCTGTTTTGCTGATTTGTGCATTTGGCTGTGTGTATACATACCTGTGTGTGTGTGTGTGTGTGTGTGTGTTTCTACAGAATGATCCTGAAGTTCTGTATGCAGCTATAAATACACAAACTAAACACAAGAAAGCAGAAGAAAAGGTGTGTATCATTCTAAAAGTGTGTGTGTGTGTGTGTCTTTGTGTGTGTGTAATAACATGTTGTTTATGTTGTATTCCTGCAGGATGATGTGATGTACTCGACTGTAGTCCACAGTAACACTGTGAGCGCAGCACACACTCCAGTGGCATCAGGAGATACTACAGTATATGCCAGCATCAAAACTAACTAACTAACACACACACACACACACACACGTCTACAATCTAACTTTTAAAATATATATATATATTTTTTACCAATTTTTTTTTTGATTATTTTGTACTCATATTAATTCACTGTGAATAATAATAATAATAATAATAATAATAATAATAATAATATATACTGTAAATGCCTCAAGCAATGATTACTCTCATTTATTGTGCTTTTTAACCTTTTCATATTTAGATTTAAACTGTTTTTTGTAACATTTTGCATTATCTTTAGAGCTTTAAAGCAGCAGTTTGTATTTTTTTTTTTTTAAAAAACCCTCTTCAATCTATTCATTGTTCAATTGTGTCTTCCTTGACCCCTATGTGACTTGAACCTCTCCGTTGAAACAGTATATGCACCATGGGTTGCCTTTAAAAAAAAAAAGCGTAATGTTCATAATGTTAAGTGTCAGTGTTCAAGGTTGAGCTAATTTCTGGGCTGTAAACATGTAAACAGAAACCTGAAGCTGTGGCTCTAAGCTCTAATTCCATGGCAGTACTGTGACTCGCAGTTGTTATAAAGTATCTTTGAAATAATATGAATATTTTAGGTCTGTAAACACCTTTAAGCACATAGCTTTCAATAAATTAGACTTAATTGTGGTTTCAAGGTATAACAGTTTCATTTCTGGTTTGTAAATAAACTATAAAATCTGAAAAGCACACTGTGCACTGCCTTCTTAAAGGTCGTGTCTCGCTGTCCAAACCATCTCCTCTCGACTTTCTGTATCTAAATCTATACCCAGGTTCTCTAAGAAAAGCTTTCAAAATGAACTACATGATAACTATCTGTAAATCATTCTAATGTGTGTTAAAAAATGTAAAGAAAAATTTCTGTCACTGGCATCGCTGAAAGCAATAACTCACCATATCGGGTGTTTAATAAATCATTTATTGACATTTATTTCTTACAACTGATTACAAATTTATAGCACGTTATAAAGCACAATATGGAACTGACAAGCCGATAAAATAGCATCATAAATGTATACTTTTAATAGAAACAAAGCAATTCAACACAAATTATATGTTTATTCTCTTTCCCTTCCCCTCCCCCCACCTTTTCTCTCCATTTCAAATGCTTCTACAGAAAGCAGAACTACATATTTTGGTGTTAAGTGCCTGGATGTTGCATCATCGACCACAATCTTTGTTGCTTAGAAACAAAAAAAAAAACCCTGAAACTTGTGTTTCCCATCATACAACGTTGCAAAATCATATTATGCAAACTTTGTCATGCAAAAGAGTTTGCATGATATGCAAAAATGTCCATTTCTGTATGTTTGCTGTCACAAATGTAATTGTGAATTTTGTAGCCCCATTTTATATTTCTGAATTACTGTGTGAATGCCAGTAGTTGGTCTGTTGATCAAGGGTGTTGGCAGATAATGTAATAAGGGTCTGTAATCTCTGTGTTGAACGGATATGTAGGTCTACAGGTTTACATCAGATGTATAGGTTAGTACCTAGTGTACTGAGTAAGAGTGTCAGTTATCTGGTAAGCTGATCAGGTGTGTAGGTGAGTAGATGGTGAGTTGATGAGGTGTGTAGGTCATTAGGGGGTGAGTTGACCATGTATGAAGGTCAGTAGTTGGTGTGTTGATGAGGTGTTTAGGTCGGTAGCTGGTGAGTTGATCAGGTGTGTAGGTGTGTAGTAGCTGGTGGGTTGATCAGGTGTAAAGGTCTGGTGATTTGATGAGATGTGTAGGTCAGTAGCTGGTGAGTTGATCAGGTGTGTAGGTCAGTAGCTGGTAAGTTGATCAGGTGTGTAGGTGTGTAGTAGCTGGTGGGTTGATCAGGTGTAAAGGTCTGGTGATTTGATGAGATGTGTAGGTCAGTAGCTGGTGAGTTGATCAGGTGTGTAGGTCAGTAGCTGGTGAGTTGATCAGGTGAGTAGGTGTGTTGTAGCTGGTGATTTGATGAGGCGTGTAGGTCAGTAGCTGGTGAGTTGATCAGGTGTGTAGGTCAGTAGCTGGTGAGTTGATCAGGTGTAAAAGTCAGTAGCTGGTAAGATGATCAGGTGTGTAGGTCAGTAGCTGGTGATTTGATGAGGTGTGTAGGTCAGTAGCTGGTGAGTTGATCAGGTGTTTAGGTCAGTAGCTGGTGATTTGATGAGGTGTGAAGGTCAGTAGCTGGTGAGTTGATCAGGTGTTTAGGTCAGTAGCTGGTAAGTTGATCGGGTGTGTAGGTGTGTAGTAGTTGGTGAATTGATCGGGTGTTTAGATCAGTAGCTGGTGAGTTGATCGGGTGTGTAGGTCAGTACCTGGACTGTTGATCAGGTGTGTAGTTCATTAGGGGGTGAATTGACCATGTTTGAAGGTCAATAGCTGGTAAGTTGATCAGGTGCGTAGGTGTGTAGCTTCATCATGAACTTATATTAGTAGCTGCTCTGTTCATGTTTGCTGATTTTCTTTACTAAAGACTACACTGTTTCATCTCCATCAGTACAGCCACAGTGTGCTCTAGTAGGATCTGAAACAGAGGTTGGGAGACAAGTAAAATAGAGCAAAACTGTTGAGTAAGGATGTGCTCATACAGGGAATAAAGTTACTTATAACAGCTCAGTTGAGTTATTCTTACTTTTGTCTTTCTTTGTGACATGTACAATGATGACAATGTGGAAAATGATGGCGGCAAATATGGCAATGGGAAAGTACACCATGCCCTTTCCGGGGACTGCTGCAATAATTTCAGAAACATTACAAGATTACAAAAGCAGTGAGTTACATGAAGACAGCAGCACATTTTATCTCAGTTTTTCCAGGTAGTAATTACCTTTAACAGTGAGCTGCATGTATCTGTACTGATTTGGCTCAAGGAAACACATGTAATATCCCTCATCCTCTTCAGTCAGGTGGGATATGAGTAGTGAGAGATTTCCTGGACAGTGACTATTAAACAGCTGAATTCTGTTCCTGTACCTTTCACTCTCACTGGATATCATGTCCCATGTGGTTTTGCTTGGATTGCTTTTCTTCCACTTGAATGTTGCAGGATTGGGGTGTATTTCAGTGCAGGAGCAAGACAGTAGCACTGAACTTCCTTTACGTGCAGTGATGAAATCTGTCTTTGTGTTCCCTATCAGAGTGCAGCCTGCAGAAACGTTCAACGTTCAACATATTTTCAGATCAGATCAGATCAGATTTATGGTATTTCGGTTTTATGTAATGTAATTTACCATTAGTTGGAGCGATGCTGCTGGGGGCAGACGTAGCCAAGTTATCATCATATTTGCTTTGTACTAAAAAAGAAAAAAACTGTTCAAATTGTAGAAGGAAAATACTACTAAGAAGTAAAAGAAAGTTACAGTTACCACACTGAAGTTGATTATTTTCCAATAACGGCATGTCACAAAATGTTTTTTCAACCTTATACCACAGCAATTTGCCAAAGCTAACTTGGATGGAGGCAGGGAGAGACCACACCCACCATGATAGAAATGTTTCATCATAGGTTAGAGATGACCAGTACAAAGAAGAACTTTGTATTGATTTGCAGTGAGGGTGCAAGCACAGCCAAATCAGCCTCTACATAACAGAGCCACCAGTTTTTGCTTTTGCATATGGATTTTTGCATTAAGGCTATAATTACAGTAAAGAAGACTAGTACAACAATGTAAATAAGGCTTACCCACAGTAACGCGGAACACAATGAGAAGAAAACAAATGTTCATCATTGGCATGTCCGATACACTACTACATGAGTCGAGTGACACTGAGAAATGCAGTTTGTTCTACAATGGACTGGAAAGCACTTCACTCACTATCCCTGCCCACTTCACTGAGCTAAAGAAGAACCAAACTTTTTTCCTTCAGGCTAAATATAAACAAAGTCTGCTACACACAAGCGCTTTGTGAGCTACATCATTTTAAAGCAAGCTGTGCAGATTAAACACACACACACAAAGACACACGCTACATCATGCCACTTCCTCTATTATAAATCTAGTAGATTTTTTTAAAAACTTTTTTCTGGAGTCCATTACTTGTACTTTCTCATATGACTTCATGACGCTGGTTGTACAATGTCAGCTGTTCATATAGCCGTTAAATCTCATTCATCATGAAGAATAGCTTCTTCAACACAGCTGGCAAATTGAACACGTGGTCTTTAAAGGTGCAGTAGTCATTTATTTTAATTTCGTACTAGCATAAATAAAGTGGAAAAATATGCTGCTATGATCAAAAGTAATGGTTTAAGCCAATGGCATCAGCACAACTGTATTACATGGCTGATAAAACCTGTTTGGAAAACTGCTTATTAGTCCAGAAGGCTTGTTTGTGTTTAGATAGGCCTCTTTCAATCATTTTATAGACGCTCCAACAATGCCCCTTCACCCCATCTCAGTCTCAAATCAGCAAGCACCCAGAGCAACCAGATATCTCTCCTGTGAGAAAAAAAAAAAAACAGTAAAACCCGAATAAACACTGGCAGCACTTTTCCAAGATGGAGTCATTTATTACTGGTGATGGGGATGGAGCTGGGCGCAGAACTAGTGTCGTTACCCCCCGGACAGGTATGTAAAGGCAATCTGTATAATGCTTTGAACTGTTTGACTGGCTAGCTTTCCATAACGTATCAAGTAGATAGGTGTGTTTTTTTCATTACGAAGAAAAAAAGAAGAGCAACTGCATTAGTGAACATCCTCATAAATCATTCTGAGACTAATTTTGTGTGTTTATAGAGTAACTCTGTTGTCAAGCAGCTGAATGTCCAGTGCACTTGAAAGTGATGTCATGACAGTCCTTGCTAATACTAACTCTAGATGAACTGCCATAGGTTCAGGGGGCGGAGCTTTGTGTTCATGGGTGAGAATGGGGGGTGGGCTCAAATCCATAGTCATCCAGCACGGATCAAAAACGTATGCCGTTCCAGGAAGTACTATTGAAGTACAGTTGAAGAGTTGAAAAACATTGCCGTTTTTTTTTTTTCTTTAAGCTTCTATTGTTCATGTTTAGGCAGGTATTTGGGTGGTGTATCATTTCTTGTTATTTTAATGGCTCATATGGGAACTTTTCAGTGTAAGTCAGGAAATAAGTAACGAGCAAAAAAAAAAAAAAACAGTTTTGCTACTTGGCTCAGTTCATCTCAGTTCAGAGGAATGGCAGGGTCATATGGGTGTGGTTAACAATGCATGTGTAGACAATCACTCATTACCGGCTTGTTTTCGCTGTGTTTACAAATCTGCAGTCTGATCTCATGTGCCTTTTGCTGTATTAGCAATAATACCTCTTCTTAAGCATTTTCACATTCTTTATACTATTTACTGTAAGTCACACACAAATGAAGGGAAACAGTTTTCTTTTTGCCACACTTGGATTCGTCACTTATTACGCAACTCAATCTAAATTTAAAACCGTGTTTTAATGCTGAGTCTGTAACAGTGGCTCAAAAACGAGAAGTGAAACCATGAGACCTAACACTAAACACATGTTCGCCTATTTTCTTACGTCTCTCCTGATGTCAGAATATTCACATGTCAATAGTCACATTTTTGATCATCACTAAAAATATATGATCATCAGTGGTTAACTTGTATTTACATATGAGTTATGAGACAGTATTTTGTTTACCTTGTTTTCCCCCACCTTAACATTAACAGGCTTGCACCACGTGGGTAATGCTGGTGTTCAGTGTAATTCTCTACACCTCTTTATTATATTACGTTTGTTTTTATTATTTCTATATGGTATAGTATATAGTATAACAAGAATATAGTATGCTAGCATGTACACATGTACAGATGCAAGCTGAGAAAAAGAAAAGCTGGAGCATACAGTATGTTGTGTACAAGTTTAAGAAGTCAAATATAACTTTTTCTATTTTTTTTGTATGTGACTATTAATTTAATTTGATGATGGCATATTCTGTCCTTTCCTCAGTGCTGACCATTTTGGGTCTTTGAGTTGTGTTATTGTGGACCACAGTGGTGTACGTGACGCCCTCCTGCAAAGAGAACACACACACACACACACACACACACACACGTGTATACACACACACACACACACACACACACACACACACACACGTGTAAACGCACAAAACTTACAATTTTTTTGTTCTAGAGATGAAATGGACTTGATACTGATTTGACCACGTAAAAATCTTTACAGTTTGAAGAAATCTGCATTTAAGATTTAAGAAAGTTGCTGACATGTACACTAATGACACATTTGTTATGATACGTGTCCACTTGCAGGTTTGAGTTGTGATGCGGCAAAAAACGTTCAGCGAGGCTCAACTTTATGCAAGTCTTTCTGCTGCATTGCATTTAGCCAATTGGTTGAGGGTGGATGTTAACTTGGTCCGAGCAGGAAGGCTTTGAATTCACATCTGAATTTCATACGTCATTGTTCGCCATTTTCTTTCAAGACTCTGACCTCGCACAAAGGCTGGGACTGCCAAGACTTCGCATTGTGGCATTGAGTGCTTGTCAAAATATAAATTCGTGCTTCCTTGATTTCTCGATCATGAATTCAGCATGTTAAGGATACCGCAATTTTTAAAATGTGCTCAGAGGAATCAAGGTGAGAGGAGAGAGAATGCTTCTAGACTGAGGATACACACCTCTCCCCCGAAAAAAAAAAAATACAATACATGATACGAAAATAAGAATGAAAATACTGTAAATTAATAATGTTAATTAAATACAAATACATTAACAAATTTATTTTTAAAAAATGTTAATGTTAATGTAAATACAAATTAATTAATAAATAACTACAAATAATATAAATTAATAAAAAATACAATTAATATCGTATTAATTAATTAATTAATTAATTAAAGATTAATTTATTAATAAAATAATTTAATTAAAAAATATAATAAATAAATAAATAAATTGAATAAAATTCTTGCATTAAAAATTAGTTAATATAATTTGCTTTAAAACTGGTGAAGTAATGTGAGGAGTAGAATTGTGTTTAGACTAAAATACAAACATTTAAGCATGTGATGTAGCTACACTTGTAATAATTCAGGGTAATTTAGTGTGTCCTGTGTTATTAGATCTGTTATACAGTTAATACAGCTCCGAAACATCATCAATAAATGATATTAAAAATTCGCTACTCTTGCTTTAAAGTGACGCTTTTTTGAGCGTCTCGTTTGTGCAAATATATTTGTCCCAGTTTCCATTTCTTTCATCCTTTCACTGCTAAGAAGTGAGGAAGGGAAGAACGGACAAGAAACAAGGAAGCTCGGTTAAAGAAACTAGAAGCACCCGTTGTCTCTGCTGGCCTAATGTACGCTAAAACCAGGAAGTGACCCGGAAGTAGAGCGCTAGAGCTACGCTAGTATTCTAGCGATGGTGACCCCTGCTGGTGGGGAGGGCTAATATCCTGGGCTGGTGTGATTCTATATACATATTTTAGCTCCCTACTTGTTAATATTTTCCATTTGTCTCCATAACTATTTTTTGGGGTCTCTTACAGCAGACATGTACATCTGAACTTCCTGCTTAAGGATCATTAAACTAAAACATGTGCTACAAGTGTGGGGGCATTGCTTTAGCGTCGATTGACTCGTTGTCGAGAATGTAACGGGCAAAATAAAGCTCACTATTAGCCAGACTCACAGGATTTAGTGGGATCATAAAATTGATATATTTTCAAGGGTCTTATATATCTTACATATTTACATTAAATGCTCAGAATGTCAAGAAGGATCAAGAAGTGGCTTTACAAGCTGTGTATTATTTAAAATAAATTTGTAAATTGTGGCTCTCTCTAAATGATCGATATGAGTACAGGTGTGTGTGTATTCACCTGTGTTTCCTGCTCTTTCCCCTGTGTTTCCTCCACATTCTTCTGTCCTGTTGGTCCTTTATTGCTCGGTGTCTGCTCTCGTTTCTTTGCTACAGAATAAAACAAGACAGAGAGGCAGATGACACACACACGCACACAGAGACTACAGAAATCTCAGAAAACACTGTATGTCTATGTTTATGCACCTCTGTATCTCCAGAAGATGACGCCTCCGAGTCCCAGCAACAGCAGCAGAACAGGAATGAAGGCAAAGAAAGCCTTGCTCATTTTGTTCCCTTCTATTAATATAGAGGGCAAGAAAGTAGATGCTTCTATTAGCACTGTGTACACCACAGCCCTGTTGAATTCTCAATTCTGATTGGTCAGAAGTTGTCGATTCATTTTCTATAACAGCAAGTCCAAATCTCAGGTTTATATTAATGTGCTTATACTATGATGAAGTTTATACAGAAGGAGTCTCCAGTGTCAGCACCTTGTAATACTCAGAAGTAAAGCTGTAACGTTAAGTTTTCTTACTCTTTCCAGTTTCTCAATAACATGGCAAGCAGCTTTTTTTTCTGTTTATAGCTCCTATAGCGTAAGTGATAACATTAATTAACGTGTACATCGGATGTTTCACAACATTAAATGTAACCATAATTGGATAAAAAGATGTTGTTCTTTCTTCTAATAAAAATTGTAATCGTAGGCAAATCATGGTATAAGAGGAATGAAACTCTTCAGGACTTGCTGTATTAGAAAAATAATCAACTTTGGGATAGTAACAGGAACTCTGCTTAATCACACCACCATGTTGTAAATTCTATATAATAGAATAATAATAATAATAATAATACTAATAATAATAATAATAATAATAATAATAATGATAATTTTACCTTTAACAATGAGGTTGATGTCTGTGTATACATACTGACTAATTTCACACCTGTAGAATCCATCATCCTCTACAGTCAGGTGTGATATGAGTAGAGAGAGATTTCCTGGAGACTGAACATTACTAAGCTGAATTCTGCTTTGGTTAGTTGGTACAGAATTCCAGTCTGTTTTGAGGTTGTAATATTTCCAGCTTAGCTTCTGAGGTTTGATCTGAAGGTCAGAGCAAGAGCAGGGCAGCAGTACTGCGTCTCCTACATGTGCAGTAATGTTTGATGTTTTTGTGTTGTTTATTAGAGTGCAGCCTGCAGAAACACACAATCATACAGTACATTTATCTGATACTCTATTTATGATATGATAACCCTTTTAAAATGTGTAAATTTGTGTAAAAGCTTACAGGGACTAATGTGTAGTTTCTTTAAAAAAGTTTGCTAAATCCTTAACATCCCTAATAAAATAAAATAAAATGAGTACTCAAGGTGCAAAAATATATATTTTCACTATTTATTATTCAAATATAACTATTGCTATCACTATTTACAAGTAAAATAGGCTGACAAGTTCTGTGCTGATTTTCTTCCTGCCTGTCACATGCTTTGATGCTTTTACTTTAAGAAACATAAATATATTTCATCAGTATGACACAGAAATGTTTTATTTACTTTATAACCTTGCATATGCTCACGTGGGGTAAATTAGAAGTCAGTTTAACAAACACGACTGTAAAAGAGGTCATTCTGGTCACAATCTGGTCAATGGTCATATTTACTATTTTTTAATAGCTGGTTACATATGTAATTAAATGTACATCAAATAAATAAACAACATGTTGGTACCTAAAAGTAAGTTTCTCCTTTTTCACTTTTAACCAGACTTCAAAATGCTAGAAGGTTGAGATTAATTTCAATTAATGAAAACGTCTCCAGGTTACGTATGTACGTATTAGAGAGAAGCGTTTTGATGCAGCTCGAGTTCCTGAAGGGGAACATGTGTATATATACATACATATATATATATATATATATCATAGTTAGGTGCCTCTATTAGCAACATTTTAAGTTTAGGACTCACCTTTAGTGACATAAAGCACGTTGAGGAGAAGATAAAACCCCAACAACATTTTCACTGGTGAAACAGCGCTGACTTCACAATACACCTACAAAACCACACTCACACACATACACACACCGTCTCTCTCAGCAGAGCTCACCAACACCAAACACACTGTAGTTATTGGAATGAGAATAACTCTTCTGTGTTTAAAGTTTTCAGCAGAAGCGTAAGACACAAAAACCACATCATTTGATTTCTGAGAACTATTACTGCTTCCTCTTTTAGTGTTGCAAAAGTCACACACCCACAATGACATCTGCGTAACACACTGATGTTACAACCTCTGCAAAACGCACACTCAGTTCTTCCAAGGTGCTTGTGTATTGCTGGTGTATGCACTCTGAGTGAGGGGGGAATCCCTGATATACCCGCCCCTGTCCCCCCAAGGGCACTTCTCCCAAAGTGCCTGCGAGTATTCCCCATGGCGGCCTGGCCCCTCTCGGTAAAATGTCCAAGCAGAACCCAACAGGCTAGAGCAAGCTCGCCGAGGTCAGGTGGCAGGGCTGAAACAGGCTTGCTGAAGTCACGTGGTGGAGCTGTGGTGCTCTGGCTGAGGTGGATATGAGATGCTGTGTCTTCGGCCTCAGGTGTGAGCATGGCGTGGGAGGCCACGCCGTCAGCCTCAGGCATGAGCAGGATGTGGGAGGACTCGTCATAGGTCTCAAGCTTGAGCAGAATGTGGGGGGCTGCGCCGTTGGCCTCAGGCAGGAGAAAGACTTGGGAAGCTGCACCGTCGGCCTCTGGCTGGAGCTCTGCAGGGAAGGCTGTGCAGTTGGGCTCTGGCTGGAGCTCTTCAATGGAGGCTGCTCCGTCAGCCTCTGGAGGGAGCTCCACGGTGGAGGACACCCCATCAGCCTCTGGAGGGAGCTCTTCGGGGAGGCCGGCCTGTCGGCCTGTGGAGGGAGCTCTGCACGGGAGGCTGACGCATTGACCTCTGGAGGGAGCTCCGGGGAAGGCCGCCTCGTCGGCTTCTGGAGGGAGCTCTTCGGGGAGGCCGGCCTGTCGGCCTATGAAGGCAGCTCTGCGGGGGAGGCTGCCCTGTTGGACTCTTGAAGGAGCTCTTCGGTGGAGGCCGCCCTGTCACCCTCTGGAGGGAGCTCTTCGGGGGTGGCATTACAGTAGAATGACATTATACATTTTATTAGGTAGTTTTCATGAACAAGTAAAAGCTTTTTTATTTATATGCCTATATATTTGTTCAGTTTCTCTGTGAAAACTGAGTTGGTGAATGTAAATGCCCCTGTATACAAGTTCTCAGTTTACAATGTTGACAGGAAAAAGTCAAAATTTGTCACAGAGATGCTTAAAATGAGAGGAGCAATACTTGTAGGTATTTTGTATTGGGTTTTGCTGATAGGTTTAAATGTTTTGGGATCGTGTCCAGGTGAAATTCATGTTAAATGGTGGCAAATTTCAACCCCTGAATATAATAAACCATCACAAACTATTAGAAATTACACTGCATCCATTAGTACATTTAAAACAATACTGTTTAAACTCCATAGAAAGGTTTCATGCAATAGCAAATCTTGTGAGATCATGTTCAGATTAGTGAAAAATGCAGGTCACCCCTTATTATTTACAAATTCTTTCATATATGTGTATGTCCATTAAGCCATAAGTCAAAAAGAGTGAAATGTTCACTGTTAATTTGATAATTAAAGTCCACATTTTCCATGCACACACTCTTCACCAGACAAAAGTAAATAATATTCAGTATTTAGGACCAGCATGATATATAATATTCAACCTTTATTAGATTGTTAGATTGATTGTTAGATTTGTTAGAGCTTCACCACTGCAGATTCACACTTCCATCTCCATCAGCTGTACTGTAGTGAACTCGCACATGATCTGATAAAGATAAGGGCAAAGTGGATAATAACGTCTCACACATATATTTAGTATGATCACGGCAGCTGGATAATGTTGTGGGAATAGTGTTTGTACCTTTCTTTCTGGTGGTGCAATAGACCACAGCCACGATGATGTGCAGAAAGATCACAACCACCACGGCGAACGGGACAAAGGGGACGAAGGGAAGAGGCTCTGGAGGGACCGCAGCAGGTTTTATATAGAAAATTATTATAATTAATATTAATATAATTAATAATTAATAATAATAATAATAATTTTACCTGTAACAATGAGGTTGATGTCTGTGTATACATACTGACTAATTTCACACCTGTAGAATCCATCATCCTCTACAGTCAGGTTTGATATGAGTAGAGAGAGATTTCCTGGAGACTGAACATTACTAAGCTGAATTCTGCTTTGGTTAGTTGGTACAGAATTCCAGTCTGTTTTGAGGTTATAATATTTCCAGCTTAGCTTCTGAGGTTTGATCTGAAGGTCAGAGCAAGAGCAGGGCAGCAGTACTGTGTCTCCTACATGTGCAGTAATGTTTGATGTTTTTGTGTTGTTTATTAGAGTGCAGCCTGCAGAAACACACAATCATACAGTACATTTATCTGATATTCTATTTATGATATGATAACCCTTTTAAAATGTGTAAATTTGTGTAAAAGCTTACAGGGACTGATGTGTAGTTTCTTTAAAAAAGTTTGCTAAATCCTTAACATCCCTAATAAAATAAAATAAAATAAACTAGATGAGTACTCAAAGCGTTTTGGAGGTGCTCTGACCCAATTTGGCCCTTGTCGAAGTCGCTCAGATCTTTACGCTTGCCCATTTTTCTGCTTTCAACACATCAACTTTGAGAACTGACTGTTCACTTGCTGCCTAATATATCCCACCCCCTGACAGCTGCCAGTGTAACGAGATAATCAATCTTATTCACTATACTGAGCTGAATTCTGCTTTGGTTAGTTGGTACACAATCCCAGTCTGTTTTGAGGTTGTTATATTCCCACCACGTTAGTTTCTGAGGTTTGATCTGAAGGTCAGAGCAAGAGCAGGGCAGCAGTACTGCGTCTCCTACATGTGCAGTAATGTATGATGTTTCTAAATATGTAAATTTAAGTAAAAGCTTGAGATAAATGAGACTGATATGTAGAATCTTTAAAAAAAAGGTTTGCTAAATCCTTAACATAATAAAACATTTCTAACACAGAAAAGACATATACAGTATTAGGAGATAATAAGCTCTATTTTTTTTCTAGCTCTGGCAAATATAGGTGAGCTAGAAGTTCTGGATTCAATACGAAATCTTAAGCTAGGGATTCGAGACTCAACTCTTAGCACAGAACTTGTGATAAGCCTGGTGCTGAGCTTTTTATGGATGTATATACAGTGGAACAAAGAAAATAAAGATATAATACCTACTAGAAGGAACAACATTACAGCTGCGAGTCTATAATGCTCTACTACACAATGCTACCATAAATCTCTCTACAGAAGTAGATATCTGAAAACTTTCTATAGGCAAAGCTTAAAAAATACTGCAGTTCTGGCATAGCAATGAGGTCCAAATTCTTTTCTTTAAGGTCAAATTTGCAAAAAAAAAAATACAAGTAGTCACCATTTTTTATGCAAACACAAAACAGCCCTAGTACATGTGTAACCTACAGTTTAAATACTGTGCACTGTGTTACATTTTACTGCATAATATACACAAAATCACATGCCTCTATTAGCAACACTTTATATTTATGACTCACCTTTAGTGACATGAAACACAATGAAGAGAAGATAAAACCTCAGCATCATTCTCACTGATGAAACAGCGCTGACTTCACAACAATACACCCTAGAACTACACATCTGCAAAATACACACACTGTCCCTCTCAGGAGAGCTCACTGACCCCTAACATGCTGCAACGTTCAGGATTTAAAGTGATCCGCAGACCTCTGAACACCCACAAACAGTGGCATGGCATCAATTGGCTTCTGGGAAGGCTTAATGCTTCCTCTTTTAGTGTTACACAAGTCAAACACCCACAGTGACCATTGCAAAACACACACTCAGTTCTTCCATGGTAGAGGTGTTTCCAAATATTAAGAATTCACTTGAAATAGAAGTTATGAATGGTTAAATTTAGGGTAAAAGTCAGCTGAAAATAACTCATTAGCACTCATATTCCTGCACATGGTACAGGTAATTGTGTGCAACAACCCCAGCACATCTAGCTATGGCGTGCCCAATGACCTGTTATAAACATGTTGTCCTTTTTATCCGTTTATAAAAACTTCCTGACTGTTACAAAGCACTGACACTGGACCCTACTATCACAAATGTTAAATAATTGTCTCCTTAAACAACAAAATGCACTTAAATTACATGTTTTTTTAATTAATTTATGTGCGTTTCCACCATTGAAGTCCCTGTATATGTTGAAAGAAAACACATTAGAAGAAGCCCCTTAATACAAACCTGTCATTTGCAGCTCAGAAAATGAATCAATACATTCGTACCAATCAGAATCGACAATTCAACAGCGCTGTGGTATACGTATCTTTATCTGATTTTAGAAGACACAAAAGATGAAATATCAATAGATACATAGTCCTGTTATTTGATTTTATAAGACAGTATAGCTAAATTATAATACCCATTTCTACGGCTGTAGCTATTCCACTTGATTAAAGAAAAATACACTATATGGATAAAAGTTTGTATAACCCTGACCATCACACTCATATGTGCTTGTTGAATATCCCATTCCAGATTTATTCCCCTTCGCAGTTTTAATAAGCTCCACTCTTCTGGGAAGGCTTTCCACTAGATTTTGGAGCATGGCTGTGGGGATTTGTGTTCCTTCAGCTAGAAGATTATTAGTGAGGTCAGGCGCTGATGTTGTGTGATGAGGTCTGGGGTGCAGTCGGTGTTCCAGTTCATCCCAAAGGTGTTCAGTGGGGTTGAGGTCAGGGCTCTGTGCAGGACACTCGAGTTCTTCCACTCCAATCTTCACACACCATGTCTTCATGGAGCTCGCTTTGTGCACAGGGGCATCATCATGCTGGAACAGGTTTGGGCCTCTTAGTTCCAGTGAAGGGAAATCATACAGTAAAGCTACAGCATATAAAGACATTCTATACCATTGTGTTCTTCCAACTTTGTGGTAACAGTTTGGGAAAGAACCACATGTGGCTGTGATGGCCAGGTGTTCAAATACTTTTAGCCATATGGTGCATATACACAATGTATTGTGTATATCTTGTCCATCTGAAAAAAAAATATATGTATATAAAATTATGGTTAAACCACCGTAACCAAATAGCATACCATAGTAATCATAGTTTCTTTGATATAACATCTAATAATCAACTGTAACTACTTAATATATTTTCCTAGCTAGCCTCAAACTGTGCAATGAATGTACAATGGTTTAATTAGATTTTTCCTGACATACATGTAAGTTTATAGCGATTTTCACACATGTGATGTTATCTCGTCATACATGTCTAACGTACAGTTTGAAGGCTGCCAACCTGTAATGTTTTTCACACAGTTAATCTGTACAAGAATCTTAGTCTATAAATAACATGGAGAGCTATTTATACATATATTTTTATTCCCTCTTATTTGTGGCATACTGTGAGATTATTGTGTGTTTTTAAATTCTTGTGAACTGTTTTAAAGTCTTGTGAACTGTTGTGGCAGTTGTAACACCAAATTTCACCTTGGGAATCAATAAAGCATTCTGTATCTATCTATCTCTAATTGTGTCACTTTGCCTGTAAAACCATAACACAGGACTCCATTTTGTTTTCAGTGAATATGTACAGCACTCGATGATGATACGGGTAAAGTTACAGTTGCTAACAGAAGAAAATGCATGCATGTTGTGATGAGGCTAGGAGTTCTGGGCTTGAGCATAAATCTAGAGCTAGGGGTTCTGTACATGTCTCAAAATTTTGATCTAGGGGTTCTGGGCTCGACTTGAAATCTAGAGCTAGGGGTTCTCAATTTGACCCAAATTCTAGAGCTATTGGGATTCGTGACACTACTCTAAATCAAGAGCTAGAAGTTAAAATCCTGAGCTAGGGGTTCTGGTCCCAACATCTAGAGCTTGGGGTTCTAGATTCGAATGAAATCTAGAACTAATGGTTCTGTTGTTACAATTGTGCTCTCTCTCCTTTTCTCGATAAGTCAAAAACACAAAGTGTCCACAGTTAATTTTGCGATTGAAGTGCTTTTACATAATGCAGTTTACCAGAAACAGCACATAACACTGTATATTCTGGGACAACACGGCACAATAAACAATGCAAATTTATTAGATTGGAGCTTGACAATGAACCTTCCTCTGTTCTTCTGTTGAGCTTCACTATTCCAGAGTCACACTTTCCTCTCCGTCAGCTGTGCTGTAGTAAACTCTGGAAGAATCTGGCAGAGATAAGAGAAAAGTGGATAATAACGTCACACACACATTTAGTATGATCACAGCAGCTGGATAATACTGTGTGAGTGGTGTGTGTACCTTTCTTTCTGGTGCTGCAATACACCGCAGCCACGATAATGTGCAGAAAGATCACAGTCACCACGGCAAACGGGACGAAAGGAAGAGGCTCTGACGAGACTACAGTAACAATTTTTTTTAAATTCTATTTTTATTTATAATTTCACATGAATTTAAAAAAAAAAATCTGAATAAATAATATTGTTAGTTCAGTTGTATAGGTTAACTTTAATATTAGTTATTTTAGATGAAGCAAAACAAAGAAAAATGATATGGTGGTGTGACGAAGCGGAGTTACTGTTACTACCCCAAAGTTGATTATTTTCCTATAACAGCACATCCCCAAGTGTGTTATTCCACTTATACCACAGCAATTTGCCAAACGTTACAATTAAAGAATGAGACATCACAAGTTTTATCTGTTTATAGTTACATTTATTGTTGCGGAATGTTCATGAAACAAGGTAATTTCCATTCCTAAACAGTCCCCCTAAGGCAAAAATGCTGCTTCTCGTATTACTGAGAAACAGGAAATTGTAAAGTTGTCCATCATGAAGACTTTCATATCGCAGAAAACTTAAAAGTTACAGCTTTACCTCTGTCTGTTTCACGTCCTGACACTGGATACTTCTTCTAAAATGCTACGTCCCTTTACAGAAGACTACTACATGATTGTTTTTGACTAAGTTTATGTGTAGAGTCTGGCACACAAGTCCCTGTGAATGAGTTGTTACTATAGAAACAATAATGTATTAGAACACGTGCATTAATATAAACCTGTAATTTGCAGCTGCACTATTGTCAGAGCTGCAGTTCTAGGAAATGATTCAACACCTTCTGACCAATCAGAATCCAAAATTCAACAGAATGTGTATAAAAAATTAGAAGTTGTCAGTTTCTAATATGGTGTATGTTGTTTACCTTCAACAACAAGCTTCATGTCTGTGTATTTATCTCTTCCAAGTTCACACCTGTAAACTCCCTCATCCTCTTTAGTCAGGTGTGATATGATTAGAGAGAGATTTCCTGGAGAGTGATCATTAACCAGCTGAAATCGGTGTCTGTCGCTGGACATATCGTCCCACACTGTTTTGGACATACTATATTTCCTCCACTTGAATCGCTTAGGTTTGGTGGTTAGGTTAGCGGAGTGGCACGGCAGCAGTATTGATCCTCCTGCATGTGCTGTGATAGTTAATTCATATGCATGGATGATTTGAGTGCTTCCTGCACAAACACATTTGAAGAAACATTCAATTTTTATATGAGTGTAAAATAAAACAATTAATAATTAAAATATTCTGAATGCTGCAAATGGCACAATGCATCCTTCTCTAGTAGCAATCTGCGTAAATAAATAAATAAATAAATAAATAAATAAATAAATAATTGAATTTATGGTGCATCATGGTAGCATTTCTGCCTCCTGGTTTGATCCTGAGGTCCCGTGTCTGCAAAGGTTTCCTCCGATTTGTCCCAGAAAGATTCCACTAGGTGGACTGGCTATGACAAAAAGCGTGAATGATTGTGTGAATCCTAAGAATTTATCTCAGGTTTATCCTGCTTATTGGATCCAGATCGATCACAGGAACACTAGGTGCAAATTGGGAATACATGTAAATGGGAAGCCAGTAACATCACAGGGTACCACGCACACACATTCACACCTAAAGTCACCAATCCACCTACCGGCATGTTTTGGGTGGTGGGAGGAAACTGGAGGAAACCCACACGGACACAGGGAGAACATGGAAAACTCCACACAGACAGAGCTCAGGATCAACTCCTGGAGCTGTCAGATGGCAACACCTCTCCAAAAACATATATGCAGAGGAAAAGAATCCACTTCCTATTACCTTTAATGGTGAGATGGATGTCTGTGTAATTCCCGGATCTAATCTCACATCTATAAAGTCCCTCATCTTCTACAGTCAGGTTGGATATGAATAAAGAGAGATTCCCTGGAGAGCTTGCATTAACCAGCTGTACTCTTTTTTCATTAATGCTGCCCCAGATGTTTTTGGGCTTATTTATTTTCCTCCACTGGAAACTCTGAGCTGTTGTGTTTATGTCTGTGCAGAAGCAAGGCAGCAGTACGGCACTGGATACATTTGCTTTGATTTTCAATTCATGTCCGTGGTTTACTAGATTGCAGCCTGCAGAAACACACATTGATTAGGCAAGTTTAGAAAAACTTTTTTTTGGTAACATTTTACTGAACGACAGTGTCGCGTGATGAGTTACACGGCTTGTCACGTTACAGAGAAACTGCAGAGTGGAAACTCCTCTGTCTTAAACACCTCTCCATGCTGGAAAACGTCTCCAGGTTACGCATGTAACCGTGGTTCCCCGGGGGAACGAGACGCTGCGTCGAAACGCTATGAGAACGCCTTCAGCGTGACCGCGCTCTGAATAACATGTGTAATCAGTCCAATGGATGGGTGAGACGTCACGGGCGGGGTGACGTAGTGACCCGGAAGCATAAAAGCCCGAGTGGCAAACGCCGCGCTAGCTTCTGAGAAATGAGGCAAGCGTGGCAGGGATGCTGGAAGTGTGGCACTGAGACGCAGCGTCGAGATGGCCAGGGACATAAACTGCTCTCAGCAAGAGGAGTTTCCCCTGGGACCACACAAGGATCTGGCGCGCCAGCCTGTAAAGGGGGCGCAAGCAACCTGGTGGTTGATAGACCACTGCCGTGTTGTCGGTGCGTACCAACACGTGGCGACTTCTTAGGTCTGGGAGAAAGTGTTTCAGTGCTAGAAACACAGCCAGCATCTTCAGGCAGTTGATGTGCCAAGTGAGATGGTGGCCGCTCCACAGACCACGGGCAGAGCAGCCACTCATGACCGCTCCCCATCCGGCGAGAGATGCATCCGTCGCTAGCGTTACGCGGCGACAAGGAGCTCCCAGCACCGGGCCCTGAGACAAGAACCCAGGTTCCCTCCACATGTCTAAGGCACGTAGGCACCGCCGCATGACCTTGATCATGCAGAGCAGGTTTCCCCTCAGGGAGAACCCCCTGGTCTTGAGCCACCACTGTAGGGGTCTCATGTACAGCAGGCCAAAAGGTATTACATTGGACGCAGCTGCCATCAGACCCAGCAGTCTCTGAAACTGCTTCACAGTGAGTGACCAGCCTTCTCTCACTCTCGTGACTGCTGTGAGGATCGACTCGATCCGAGCAGGATTCAGGTGTGCCTGCATCTTCGTCGAATCCCACACCGCGCCCAGATAAGTGATTCTCTGTACTGGAGAAAGCACACTTTTCTCGGCCTTTAGTCTTAACCCCAGCTCTTTCATATGGGCGAGAACGACATCTCGATGCCGAACCGCCATCTGCTCCGATCCAGCTAATATCAACCTGTTCTCGATATAATTCAGTATGCGGATGCCCCGGAGCCGCATAGGAGCCAGAGCAGCATCCACACACTTCGTGAAGGTGCGGGGTGAGAGGGCTAGGCCGAACGGAAGAACCCGATATTGGTAAGCTTCGCCCCCAAAAGCGAACCTCAGGAACTTCCTGTGTTGAGGAAGGATGGAGATATGGAAGTAAGCATCTCTTAGGTCGATCGTGACAAACCAGTCCTTGGAGCTGATCTGAGACACGACCTGTGTGACCGTGAGCATCCTGAACTTCAGTCGTGCGACTGAGAGGTTCAACTGCCGCAAGTCCAAAATGGGACGCAGCCCTCCACCCTTCTTGGGAACAATGAAGTATCGGCTGTAGAGCCCGGACTCTCTGTCGCGAGGAGGGACCACCTCGATGGCCTCCTTCCTCAGGAGAGTGTGTACTTCCTGTTCCATTACCAGAGCCTGCTTGGGACCCACCAGAG
Source organism: Pangasianodon hypophthalmus (assembly GCF_027358585.1). NCBI lineage: Eukaryota > Metazoa > Chordata > Actinopteri > Siluriformes > Pangasiidae > Pangasianodon > Pangasianodon hypophthalmus. The sequence continues at coordinate 4,257,275 of NC_069739.1, forward strand.
TGGGAAGAACCCCGGAAAAGCGAGGCGGAGGAGAGCCGAACTGAATTCGATAGCCTCTCACTACAGTACGCAGGACCCATTGAGACACATTCGGCAGAAGTTTCCATGCTGCCAAATAGCTCACTAAGGGGATCAGCCTCTCGAGACTGACCTCTGGTACGGCGAGAGCAGCTAGCATGGTGCCCTGGAGCGGCAAACCATCAGGGAACGACCGAACTAGCTGCTCCGAAGGCCTCCAAAGAGGCCGTGAGCCTCCCAGACCCGCTACGTTTCCAGGCGAGAACTGGGAGAAACGCTCGCCGGAGACCGCTGCGCCCTGATGCACCATAGGTGGCAGGGTTGGCAGATCGACCTCCCGAGGGCACTGAGGCGAGACGGGCACCGTATAATGAGGTGTACACCGTCCCGCCCCAGAGGGGCCCGCCCTCGGAAGCCCTGGGGCCAAGGCGTCAGGGCCTCTTAGCTGTGGCCCTCCTCGACAAAAGAACAATCCTCAGATCCGTCTTCATGTCAGAGGGACCGGGCTCTGTTTCTGTGCCTCCCTGTGAGAGGAGGCAGTACACGGAGGGGGCTGCCCCCACCCAGCAGCCCCACGAGCCAGAGAGCGGCGAGGGAGAAACCGCTGGAACGCCGCCGCCTGCGTACGAGCCTGCTGGTACCTGTCGATGACGGAGCTAACAGCGTCGCCGAACAGATCAGAGGGCGCCAGCGGGGCGTCCCTAAGAATGACCCTGTCCCTCTCTTTCATGTCGGACAGGGTCAGCCAGAGGTGTCTCTCCGCCGCCGCCAGGACTGCCATAGACCGGCTGATAGCACGGGCAGTCTCCTTGGTGGCGCAGAGAGAAAGATCAGTGGCCCGCCTGAGCTCCGTCACATGCTCAGTGTGGAGGTCGGGAAAAAAGGCAGGCTCCGGCGTGGAGGTGGCAGTTTACTGCGCAGGAAGCGCTCACCTAGCTTCCACCCCTGTGGTTCAACCCGTGTTTCAGCGGGCCAGTCAATGCTAAGTTTAGCAACGGCCCGCGAAACCACCTCCAGCAGCTCCTCATATCGAGGAGACTGCGGCAGATCAGAGTTGGCGCCCTCCACGTCAACTTCCTCGGAGGAAGACAGGCGGAGCGCTGGGCCCACTCCCCGGGGGGAAGAAACCGCAGAGCGGGCTTCCGAACCCAGAGAGCGGACAGTGGATCTGGAGGGTGAGGAAGGAGAAAAGGACTCGCCCGTCTCCATTCCCTCTGCCAGATCCATCTGCGAGCCCCACGAGCGCAACCGCTGCTCTGCCTCAGCAGAAGCGAGGCCGGCACCGCGAGGCACGCAAGTGAAGGCTCCCTCCTCGAAGAGAGCCTTCTGGGAGCGAAGCGCGCGCAGCCGCAAACACTCGCAATGCGAGCAGCCGGCCCCCTCGAGAGCCGACTCTGCGTGCTCCGCTCCCAAGCAGACAACACAAAGACTGTGTTGTCTGCTTGCCTAAAACTCTGTCCGCTCTCGCACCGTTTATGTTTCGTTTTGTCCTTGGCCTTAGGCATGCCGCAGACAACACAGAAAGACAAAAAATAGACAGACAATATCACACAGAGCGCTTGCTGAATGACAGAAAGCTAGCGCGGCGTTTGCCGCTCGGGCTTTTATGCTTCCGGGTCGCTATGTCACCACGCCCGTGACGTCTCGCCCACTGATTATACGTGTTATTCAGAGCGCGGTCACGCTGAAGGCGTTCCCATAGCGTTTTGACGCAGCTCGAGTTCCTGAAGGGGAACATAAAGTTACAACTTTACCTCTGACTGTTACAAAGCACCGACACTGGAGACTCCTTCCAAAGTACAATTATATTTATTTGGTTATTTGTTTATGTGGAGCGTCCCTGTGTAAGTTGTTACTATAAAAATAATAACATATTGGAAAGAGTGCATTAATATACACCTGTGATTGGCAGCTGCACTATTGTTAGAGCCGCTGTTATAGAAAATGCATCAACAGCACTGTGGTATAAGTATTAATATAAGCTTCTTATTATAGTAAAGTGTTACTCTTTTGTTCTATAGTATTTAAGTTTTAAGTTTTACGATTTAAGTTTACGTTACGCTGGCTTGACCCATGTGGTGTCCAATTCTTATCATCATTAATCACTCATAACTAGAATCATTATACATGCTGTGTTTGAGTATATCATAAGACTAGGGATGACTGTACTCTTGACTCATTCAATTTTCCAATTCAACTGAATATATTTGTACAGCGCTGCTAACAATGGACATTGTCACAAAGCAGCTTTACAGAAATATATAAACTCAGGATATAAATGTATCATAAATACACAATTTCATCTCATTAGTAACAAAATGTTCACACTCACCCTCAGAAACATGAAGTACAATCAAGGGAAGATACACACTCAGATACACACTCAGCAACATTTCCATTAAAGAAGCAAAGCTAACCGCACACCACACACTGAAAACTATACATCCAAAACTTTGTAAGCAAAGTTTCACTAAAACTGACCACCAGGAAGGAAATGTGCCCACTTTCTTACGAAGTTTCCGAGAAGAGTGGCATGGTCTTCTCTGAGTCACTTTTGTTCTGCTTCCTCTTTCTTTTCTCTTTTTTTTAACACAGCTTCTGTAGCAGATTCTCTATGTAGAAAGGTGGGACATTTTTGATACAAAAATCACGTGTCTAAGTAAGAACTAACTGTTGCTTCATCATTTTAGTTGCGACGTAGAAGATTACATGCACACTTTCTTTCTTCCTAGATGTTACGTACAGTGTGCATGTAAACATTTCTAGTGTCTATGTCTTTATTACAACACGAATGGCAGATTTTGTTTTCCCCAAGTGACTGGTGAGTACCGTAAAACATTTTACATATGTGCACTGTTTTTTTAAAAATAAATAATCAAATAAATCAGTTAATATCAAAGAGCTCAAAACAAAAATGCAACCATTAATCATTCTAGATTCTTATGTCAACTGGCACATTTGCCATTTTTTTTATTGGGGGGAAGAGGAGAAAATGTCTCTTTTGGCATATTTTTGGGTGCAAACCTGTAGCATGTAAAAATTCAGAACTCCTATGCAAAATTTGTAAAGGTTAATTTAATTTTAGGGTAAAACTAAACACTATTGGATAATCACCCTCTCCATTCAGTCATGTTATTTGGTTTTCCAGATGTTTATGTAGCTTGACCATCACAAATTTTAGTTGAATAACCCCTAATAAAACAAGAAACACCACAGTTTGTGTCAAGAAGCTAAACAATCTGAAAGAATCACCATGTTCTAAAGTTAACTATGCAAATGATTACACAAATAAGCTCTGACATCATGTTATGTTGAATTACATTTTATTTTCTTGATTAAATAAAAAAAATTACAAAAACCAGTGCATGAATAAGAAAGAAACATAAATGGTTGTGTGTTTTGACTTTGTAGGTACATTCAAGAGAAACATTTCCCCACAGGGAAAACTGAAACCTTTATTTAATAAGAAAAAAATACATAAAAATAACTTCAAGATACAGGTTAGGTGTAGCATAGCATAATAAGATAGAATAAGGTAGTATTGATAATAAGGTAAGTATGTGTGTGTGTGTGTGTGTGTGTGAATGTACTAGGTAGTCCTAGTATTATCTCCTGCAGTCTGGCTGGTGGTCTGGGCACGCGGCTTTACTGTACTGTAAAGTGCTGTAACATATGCCACATCATCCTGCACACACACACACACACACACACAATTTTGATCCAATACAGTTTCTTTTTCAGTGTAGTGATATATACAAAAATACTTTATATTCCACAAGTATAAATATAATGAAATATGTAACACATGCAATTTTTTTCTTCTCCTCTCAACTTGTCCATGCGAATTCCTAAGGAAATCACTTGAACTTCGTTGGTCTTGCTGATTTTGATTTAGGGGCAGATGGTATAAATGAGCTAGCACAAATATAAAATTTCATTTGCTACATTACATCTATGCACGGCCTTTTATTTATTTATTTATTTATTTATTTATTTATTTATTTATTCATTTATTTATATATACATTAATTCATTCACTCATTCATTCATTCATTCAAGGTGGCATGAATCTTTTCACATCTAAACATGTTCCGAGACTAAATTCCGTTCAGTTTCTTTGCCATCATATGTTTTGTAAAAATTGAATCGAATTGAATAAGAAGCTCAGGTTAACACAGAATAAACAAAATAAGATTAATACAAAATAAACAGAATAACTCATTTCACAATCAAAGGAAATTACATCACCAAATTGTTCTTGCTGATTAGGACGAATCAAGTCATATAAAAGGTGCAAATTTACACACAAACAGTCAGTACCATGTAAATCCACCTAAACACAAACCTGTTCATTGTCTGATCTCTTTTTTACACTGGCATACACCACATCCTCATCGTCCTGTTGAAACACACACACACACACACACACACACACACACACACACACAATCATACAGACACAAGCTCCAGTGAGTGTAAGAGTCTGATCATTTTCCACCAGCAGGGGCCGCTGTATGAAAGGCTAAAGCCAGAGCAAATTCTTACATTATCTTTTTAGTATCTACTGAACCACTGCCAGTGAATCCATTCTGCCTACTGCTGTAATCATATACATTTCACAAATCATACTATTCTGAAATATTATCCAATGTTTAACAGCTGGTTATGACTCACCGAGTGTTTCTGAGGTGGTTTCCTGGCAGGTTTAAATTTTACATCTGAGTAAAGCAATTCATTACCATGCTGCACAAACACACACACACACACACACACACAGAGAGCGAGAGAGAGAGAGATAGAGAGAGAGAGAGAGAAAAGTTACTGAAATGGAGCATAATGTCATTTAGAACTACATTTACATTTGTTGCACAATTCTGAAACTTTGACACAGGTGTGATTTTTTATTTATTTATTTATTTATTTATTTATTTATTTAGTGGTCCTACATGTATGTAACCTGTTTCTGATTCATCCTGTGTCCAAAGGGGTACCTGATGCAGATCCCCACTGTTTATGTCAGACATTCAACAAATGTTAATCTTCACAAAGTCCTCGTTCACAACTCCATACACTCTGAACCACTTGAAATACTAACTACATCTTTTGAGTGATCAATGATTTAAACAAATGTATCTGACAGATACAAGCTGATGTTCCTGTCTAGATGGCAGCGTGCTCTCTGCCCTGTTTAGCTCCACAGAGTTATTGCTGCACCTAGTGGTCAAAATTAGGAACTGCAACAAGCACTGATAGAATCAGGAATCATTGAATTCTTTTCCCTTTTTCTACCAACACTAAAGCAGTGAAGAACTACTCATGGCAGAACATTTTACAAATGCATAGAACGTCATCATGCAGGTATAGTACAAATGATGAGCCAATCACATGTAAGAAGAATTTTAGCCATGCAGGGTGTCACGTGACGTGGGTTTTTTGTGACGCTCTTTGGGTGAGCACTCGCAGCAAAAAAGGTGAGCTAATTACTAAGTAGCTCATGTTCTGTGAAAGTCTGGTTTTATTTAACAATAACTATAACAACCCTTCCCCAGGATCACAAATCTAGAAACAGGAAGTAACATGACAGGATGAACGAATCACGTTATCCAGCATGCAGACCTGATCTGGAGCGCGACACAGTTCAGACGAAGCAAATCCCAGACTGCCATTTTCAAGAGGACTAAAGATCAAAGAATCGGTTGTCTGGACCGCTCTCAGTCCCGAAAAACAGTGTTTACACTTCATCTTGGCTCAAATATAAAAAAAAAAACAATAGAAGTGCGAAAATGAGTCAAAATGAGGAGTATAATTCACCTGCCCTTCCTCACTTCTCTGTTCTGTCCGGAGTTCCTTGCTCCTCGTCTGTCCTCGTCTCTGTGCTGCAATATAAAACAAGGCAAAATGAGAACTACAGACAAGATTGGAAGGGTTCTTCTTGTGTGTGTGTGTGTGTGTGTGTGTGTCTTCATACCTCTGTATGTCCAGCAGACACCTCCGAATAGAAGCAGCATCACCAGAAGAACAGGAACCAAGATATACAGGTGGTTAATTACACTCCATTTCAGTACTTTAACTATAAAAGTGAAGAAAGAAACGAAGAAGAAGAAGAAGAAGAAGAAGAAGAAGGTAGTATGTAAGATTGTGTACAAAAAAGCCAGAGTGCACAAAGAATCTAGATTTCTGCTTGGCCAGTTGTTTGATGTGCTCATATAATCGCTATCACATTTCTACCACTGAAAAGTCTTCAGAATTTCAGAACTTTCTGAACTTCAGTTTCTCTAATAGCTGATATAACTATAAATATAAAGTTTCATATAGCTAATGAAACTCGGAACACAACAATTCCACTAAATTCCACAAAATGTAGCTATAAACAGATTTTTAAAAAAATGATACATCATGCCGTTCTTTAATTAGTGTGGTATAAAAGGAATAAAACCCTTTGGGGCACGCTGCTATAGGAAAATAATCAACGACTTGTTGGATGTTGAGATGTGGCCTGACATGAAGCGGAGTTATTCTTCCCACCCTGAAGCTGATTATTTTCCAAAAACAGCATGCCACATCATGTTTTATTCCTCACGTAGTACAGTATATAATTTTGCATCCAACTGGTGTAAACTGGTTTCCCACTAATTATGTTTAATGAACTTTTTTCCATTTTTATTAAGTTAAATATACTCAATTATATTAAGCTTTATGTACTAACCATCTAGATCATTTTTTATACATGATTTTTTTTCCCTTTCTTGGAAATGTTCAGCAAGTTTCATCTTAAAATGAGCAAACGTTAATACAGTGAATTGATCATTACCTTTATCAGGTGTTCCAGAGTGTGGATTTATTTTGTCATTAACCATCTGAGTTGATTTTGGAATTTTATCTGTGAGTTCTACAGAACCTGAAAGACCAGATAAATTGAGTTTATGCTAAGTACATGGTGATGTATTAACCTGTACTAATAAACACTCCAATACAGTGTTGTATTTATATTAGGTAATTATATGTTAATTCTAATAGATGCTATAACATAAGTGATAACTTGTTTCATTGACATTCTACTACATTAAATGTAACTATAATTGGATAAAAAGTACAACATGTTTTAAGTGTAAAAGAATAAAATACTTCAAGATGTGCAGTGATTGAAAAAATAATCCATTTTGGGGCAGTAGCTGTAACTCCGCCCAATCACACCACCCCATTGTTGGTTATTTTCCTGTAACAGCATGACACCAAGTGTTTTTATTTAACTTACTTCCTGGATTTGGTGTACTCTCTGTGGTTTTACTGCCACCATTCGGCCTTGCTGTGCTCGCTGTGGTTGTACTGAGCACTAGAGGAGCTAAAGGGGCGAGTAGTTAGTAATGTAAATGTGTATTCATTATATTCATATTTAACACATACAGAGAGTGTGAGATATTGTAAACACTGTGTGGATCATTACTGGATCATTAACACATTAACACTCATGTCTTATTTGGGTCAAAATGACCAAAAAAGTCAAAAAATGACTTTAAAAAATACATAAAAATAATTTAACATTTTTGGCAATGAACACAAATGATTATTTTTACAGTCACTTTTATGTTACAGAAATTATATTCAGTACATTTTGTGATTAGAGCAACAAGAGACAACAACAAAACACTTACTTTACCTTTTACTGTGAGGAAGACAAGCCTTAGGTTACTGATCTGATTCTTTTCCCGACATTGATACTCTCCTCCATCCTCTGCAGTCAGGTGTGATATGAGGATAGTAAAATTTCCTGGAGCGTCACCAGTAAGCAGCTGAACTCGGCCCTGGTAGCGGTTAGTCTCATCACTGGGATAGATGGCATAAAAACTAACTATACCCTTTTTTCTAAATTCCCATATGAGATTCGGTGCTCTATCCTGTGGATCAGCGCAGGAGCACGGCAGCGCTACAGACTCTCCTGATGATGCTGTTATGGAAACCTGTGTATTATCCGATAACATACAACCTGTACAGTACAAAACAGCGTGTCAGGTTACTCTTAATCCAGATGTTTACAATATCATCAGCCACTGTTCATAACTCATTTATTTTTACACTCGCAATCTGAAAATTCCAGACCATAAATCACACATTATAGTGAACATATCATTATATCAAATAAATTATTATCAAACAAGAACTTATAGTGAATACTGGCATTAACTGTATCTATGTATGTATGTATGTATGTATGTATGTATGAGAAAAAAAAAAAAGAAAAAAAATATTTTTTGCTATGTAAAGAAAATATAAGGAATTTGTATTACTGCCACATTTTAGAGAATATCAATAATACAATATAGTACAATATTAATAAATAATAAATAATATAATATTTTATTTTTATTTTAATTATATTTTATTACTGCT